>NW_006920410.1:2113325-2116305 GCF_000344685.1 Gloeophyllum trabeum ATCC 11539 | reverse complement strand
ATTTTATTGTATTTAACGAGATTTATTCGGTATTTTTATGACTACATAGAAATGCTACAGCCGTGCTCATCGTCGGCGACGACGACGACGGACCTACAGCGGGCGGCGACGATGCGCCGGAGAGGCGGGACGCAGCGCCGAAGAAGCGCCTCACCTGCGATGCCGACGCTGTCACTTCACACGTGGTAGTCCGCCCTAGGGTTGGGGTCTGCTACCAGACTTCTACCCGGACCGCGGCCGGAAGCGGCAAGAGCACGGCGGTCGACGGGGCAGACAGCGAGGACGGGAGTCGGGCAGAGAAGAGGACGAGCCTTATTATACTAGCGTAGACGCTGACGTGTCCTGTATGTACACCGGTGCTCGAGCGTTGAAGTCAGAGGGGACGAGGTGGGGTACCCAGGGGGGGCGTTCAGGTGGGGTGGCAAAATAAGGTTTTCAAGACCCCTTGGTCTCGCGTCTTAGGGTGCAGTCCCAAGTCTAAGGGCTCTCGCTTTTGGTGTCACTCGGGTGCTCCTCGCGCAGTCCAGCACCGGATACCCGACAACGCCGGCTTGATATCTTATGTATATTACTGGTATCTCTAGTGACAATAATAAATCCACTGAAAATGTACACCTCCCTCTCTCTCATGATTTCCGCGGGATAATCCCTCGCAGCCATCGCCATCGGCTCCTGCCATGTTCTCCGCGCTCGTCGTCACCGAGACCATCATGCCTCCCTCCAGGCCTCGCCTCCTCGCCACCGCTCATCGCGTCCTCCGTCGACCGCGACCGCACGCTCGCATCCCCGTCGCTAACTGACCTCCGCATCGCCACCGCTCTTGCGCTGTCCCCGGAGATCGACCCCATCCCGCTCACCCTTCTTCTCCTCTCCCTCGGCACGACCGTGAACCCGGGGCTCACCGGACTCAAGCCGATCGAGAAGCTTGGCACTGGCAGCGGCGGCGACAGCGGATAGGTGTGAGTCGTTGCATGTATATCCGGGCATGCAGGTGAGTGGGACGGAACTCGGCGACTCCGTCGAGGAGGCGAGAGCAAAAGCGATGGTGAGCGGAGCACAAGAGAGTCCGTGTGGATGCGCGCATGGTCGGGTCGTATCTCCACGCTTTGCGCTAGCGCATCCGCGTCCGGCTCCTCTACCACAACATCACCTAGCAGTGACCGTTGCTCCTCTGGGACCCCTTCGCTTTGGATTTCTTCCAGGGGTTCGTCTTCTTCGTTCCAGGTTCCTACGTCTACCCCGCCTGCTCCGGCGTATACGCTCACCACCCACACCCCTGCCAAGAGGACGACTATCCCCAATGACACGAGCAGTAGCTGCAAGGTCGAAAGAAGAGAGAACTGGTCGTAGTACACGAGCCCATTGACGATGGACGATAGGTTGTAGAAGCAGAATGCCACTGTAGAACATGAGCTTCAGTCGTCACCATCTGAGCAGCGTGATATCACTCAGAACTCACATGGACAAACGAGCGTCGGGTCAGCCAGCACCAAGCTCTTATGCAGATACCATAACTGCAACAACGCAAATACTCCCAGCCCGATGAGCAACATCCACGCCTCCCATCTCCAGAACTGGTTGTGCCCCTTGAGCGTCAGCATCAAAAGCTCCACGCCGCTCTTGGCAAAGATGAGACACATTCCCGATAATATACCCGACATGGATGCATAGGAGACTGCGAGAATAAGCGCAGTGCGCCGGTCCGCCTTCGACTTTGGCGGAGGCGACTGCGACGATGAAGAGGAAGCGATGGACCGAGAGGAAGAGTGCCGCTTGCGGTCGACTAGCGGGGTGCGTTCGGTGACAACCTGCGTGGTGACTGCATCCGTCGGGAGAAGAGTAGGTGAGAGGGGAGGGGTCTCAGGCAGTGCAATCTGTCCCCGACGCCGCGTATAAGAGTACTCGACGATATGGGTCTATATCCGAGCCGTCAGCCGCACCATGCTGCAGGGCATTAAGGCCACTCACTATGATCAGGCATGCTACAACAATGAAGCCCAAGATCGAGAAGTAGGCGACGAAGGCCGGCCTTCTGAATAATTGTAACAAGTCTTCAAGTGAATGCGTAGGCTCGGGCACGATCCCGAATATAGCAATGAGGACCGCCCCTCCGGCAATCAGCAGGGTGCCGAGGATCATCCACGGGGAGAAGACGTCCCCCAGGAGGAACCGGGCGAAGAAGGCATTCCAGAGGAGAGAGACGGCTCCGAGGGGCGCGAGGATGACGACGGGTAGAGATGCAATCTGAAATAGTGACCCGAGGATATTGGAGGATATGAATATAGCTATCGTAGCAGGAGAGACAGGTCAACGCAAGCGGTATAACAGCTCGGCCAGGACACGCACCGAAACCAAGCAGCCAGAGCCTTCCCAGAAAACCCGATGTGAGCGCTATCAGTCAAAAAGCCCGTTCACCCAGACGCAGAGTGAATCGTGACTCACGGCCTCCTATGTTCGACCCGCTGCTCGCCGTCCGGCAGCGCCTGGTTCAGAACGTGGCTCTTGCGCTGGATGGTCAGTCCTAGCGACTGCACGCACGAGGCCAGCAGGCCTATGACGATTCCGACGGGAATAGAGATAGAGGGCTCGCCATGTTCTGCAGCATGCATATAGTAACAATGAATGAGTGTTGAGTGTTTGGAGGATTGCTGTAGCGCAGTGTGAGCGGTGGTCAGATCGTATCGAAGCCACGTGATCGAGGACCGCCACCGACTTCCCTTTTCTGATTCATTCTGTCCGATGACCAACCGATGCCTCCCAGGCTCCTAGAACCATCCGTCTCGCGTCCTCGATCCTCTCTGCTAGGGCGTGTGTGAAGATGTTATCTAATATGGCTTATATAATGTAGTTTATTTATAGTTGTATTTCCTGATTAAGCCGAACGGTGAGGATGAGGACGCTATGAGACGGCTGGCCCAACTCGTCGTCCGAGGTTTTACCGGAATTATGTAAGGCGGCTAAGCGACTAACGATGCGTCGG
>NW_006920410.1:1921581-2112901 GCF_000344685.1 Gloeophyllum trabeum ATCC 11539 | reverse complement strand
CGGCTGAGGTGCGACGAGAAAGCCACCTCGAAATCCAAATCGGGCAGTCGACGAACGTCAATAAACCGACGCATCGTTAGTCGCTTAGCCGCCTTACATAATTCCGGTAAAACCTCGGACGACGAGTTGGGCCAGCCGTCTCATAGCGTCCTCATCCTCACCGTTCGGCTTAATCAGGAAATACAACTATAAATAAACTACATTATATAAGCCATATTAGATAACATCTTCACACACGCCCTAGCAGAGAGGATCGAGGACGCGAGACGGATGGTTCTAGGAGCCTGGATGCCTCCGTGAATATATGTTGTGAAACTGAGAACTCGGACAAAATAGGCCTTTCAAGTACGCTTTGCATATATGGTAATACAGCAAGACCGACGAACCACACGTGGGATTACAAAAAGGCAGTAATAGTAACTATTGACCTCCGGCATATTAACGCCCCAAGGATGGATTCCACCATGTAAGTTAACAAATGACAGGGAGGACGCACAGTCAATGAAAAGCTTCACAGCGTATAAAGCGGTGACGGCTGCACAGAGACCTCAAGTCAGGTCAATGATTTCTCCTGACCGGACAGCTTTGCGATCCCTCGCGCCGGGCTCTTGCTTCACTTTCTTCGTCTTGTTATCGACGACTTCTACCGTCAACTAGGAGTGGGGATAAGCACACGTAGGGATACCAATATCTCCTTATGAAGGAGTGCTTACATCTATAATGTCGTCATTCAAAGCAACCCCCTTTCGCTTCGGTTTCACATCGACATCTTTAGAATCAGCCGAAGGTGCAGCAGGTCGCGGGACAGGAGCCAAGGGCGCTATTCCATTGGCCCGAAGGACCTCTGTGTAGCAACGCAAGATGTCATCAAATAGTCACGGCCACTATACTCCTCCTTCCATACCTATGGGATTATAACGGAAGATAAAAGTTACCACCGGTACACGATCCAATTTCACTACGTTCCTTTGCCTCGTCTTAGTGCAGGGAACCTCATCTCCTAGCCTTCCCATAAATTAGCAAGCTCGATCTCATCAGAAAGCAGAAGGTTCCCTACTTGACGCTGTGGGAGCCCGCTTTCTTCGTGCGTTCGTGGACTTTCCGATCCTTCGGAGGCCCTCTTGAAACAAAACGAGAGGTCGTCTCACCAAGTTGGACTCGCCAAATCTCTAGCTTGATCTCCCCCAGTTTCTGCACGCTTGCGATATCGCCCAAGTATGCGTCATCGTCTGCAGGCATTAGCCAGACGGCATCTGGAGGTAAGCTCTCATCGGTTTATATAGAAAAAGATGACAACGTGCCGGTCAGGTCCAGTGATGAGAACACCAATGGCTTCTGTGTTCTCTCACTAGTATACATCCCGGAGAGAGCTGCCTTTATACAGCCTCTGGACGGTCTTAAGATTAAACCACCACAGGCGTAGCCATCTACATGGAGGTAGCCACTTGTGTTCCCTCCCATGTAGGACAGCCCTTGCTCCCAGTGTACTACGAAGGCCTGGATGGACGAAAGTAAGTAAGTCTCAGCAGCCTACTGATGTACACTCGTCGATAGCTATCACCTTCCCGGCCTCTGAGGCGATCCAGCAAGTTACCGTACGCGAGTCTGCAGACACCTGTTCGCTATACTGTTCCAGCTCGAGGCCATCGACGGTGACCCATGCTGAGAAGTCGTTGCATCGGCATGGCATAGAGTCTAGCTCTCCTCGAGGTGGTACTGTAATGGCACCCTAAGTACTGAGATGAAGTCAAGGAGCCAAGGCAAACGCGACTCAGCGCGTCTACGCGACTAGCGGCGTGATGCGATGACGCGGGTCACGTACGAAATCGGTAGTTGTGTTTCCTTCTTTGTCGACGTGGACGCGCTTCTCTTCCTTGGTCCTGAGCTTGCCCGTGCCACTCTTACCAGAATATACGACTTATGCTGCATGCGCGCGAGTTTGATGCTTGGGTCACGGTTGATGGCATGGAATTGCCTCAGTATGGCTGTGAATACATAGGCGATACAGTGACGTGCTGGATACCCTCAGAGGCTGGCAAGGCATGGACCAGTATAAGTACTTGAATAACCCGGAGGTGGCTCACGCATATTTCAGAGGTTTACTGTGCACTTCAAGGATAACCTCTTTGGGAGAACGGAGGCCATGTGTGGGTGGCTGCGGGTGGATGGAATACACTGTGGTTCCAATTCAATCAAGCCAGGCCAACAACCGGCCGAGAGAAATCGGAGCCATATGAGAACCTCAGATACTACGAAGCGTCTTCTCACTTTTGCGGCCCTCCAGACGACCGGTCAGTAGTCCTTGCTCCCTTGGGCGTGTGGTATGATGTGTCATTGAGTAGATGAAGAAAGTTATCTTGAGGAAGCGGGACTCAACTTGAATGATCTGGGGATCATTGAATTGCGAATTTTCAGAGTCAGACGGGTAGAAAGAAGGATGCAAGTCCCCCGCGATTACTCCCACAGGAGAAAGAGCGCTTCAACTCAGAATAAAGTGCATGAACGTATGAAGAAAGTGGGGATGCATTGTGTCGGGTAAGCTGGCATATCATCAAGCACGATCAGGGAAGCTGCTTACGGAGACGTGCAGGTTCTCGGAGGAAATTCCTGCAGAAGACGTATCGCGAACGAGCCAAATGTGGGACTGGAAAACGGTAGATCGCCAGCCCTACGTGACGTTCATGTTCAAGTACAATCCACTGGGTGCGTAGCATATTGTACGACGCTTAGGTTGTTTGAATGCCCCTGACCCGTGGCGCACTAGACGTACTGATAGCGAAGGGCGTTGCGCAATCGCTAAGGCAAGGAGCTGATCAAGGGGCGCGAAGGAGCGTCACCATTAAAAGCGAGCCAGGAGGAAACAAGGCAAGTTTTGTCGCCCTATTTGGTATCCGCCGTGGCAGAACTATTCCCTAGGGGCGCAAGAAAGTTCTTAGATCCCAGAAACAGCCCAGAGAACGTGATGTGAGCGTGTTCTGAGCCATGTAGGTATGGCTGACCCATGATACTCTGAAGGCGCGCCATAATCGAGCGGCAGAGCAAGTCAAACTTGAGCCCGAAAGGACAAGAGGCGAGTCTTCGAAGGCAACCATCATCGACCTTACATGAGAGTCAGAGATGATCTATTCCACCCGGTTTGCTAGCGCGTCAGAAACTCCTCACCCATACATCATCCATGAATCATTATGCATACGCATCATAAAGGAGCCCGATCATTGTCCGTATATTCCGGATGACCCAAGTCGCGGACGAGAGGTAAAAAATCGTACATCGACAATACATATGCAACATGGTTTCTGCCTTTAGCCCAGATAGAATGCAAGACGTGATGACTGTAGAGGGTGCACCAGGGAACGAACGACCGTCCGTGAAGCATCCAGTACGGGAGCAATAACGACCAAAGTCTATTGACGTGGGAAGATCGTATCGGGCACGTGGCGCCTCTACTATACTGAGGATGACATCACGAAGGTTCGGCTCACTTCTCGAACGGCACAGTGCTGTCCGGCAATTCTAGGTATGCATCGACAATTCGAGAACAGGCTCAGCCCCGCACCTCCTCACTATAAAGCGTCTGCTTGTCTCGCATTCGCGCTCTTCAGATTTGTATACCCATAACGACTCACGACTAACGGCTATCTTCATCTAATATGGCTTCAAACTTTGAGTTCACCGACAAGGCGCAGGAGACCCTCGCAGCTGCCATCCAGCTTGCGAAGGACTATGCGAACGCACAAGGTATGGTACATTGCTTCAGGAGCAGAGGAACAAGGAGGCTAACGTGACTTTCTGCAGTGCACCCATCACATATTGGTTTTGTGCTCTTGAACGAGAATGCCGGCGACCAGACAGCGCCGGGAGGTATCACACATACCTCGGGAACATCCCTGTTCTCTTCCGTCATCCAGAAAGCAGGAGGTGACCCGGTAAGTTATTCTCGCTACCATGCCCGATGATTGTGCTGATGCTGACTGCTGTTGTGTAGGCTCTCGTAAAGCGCGGGCTCCAGAAACTCATTGTCCGACTACCCGCCCAGTCACCACCTCCTGAAGAGACGACTCTCAGCTCCGCAGCACTAAAGGTGCTGCGTGAAGCTCAGTCGCTTCAGAAGACGATGCACGACTCGTACATCGCCCAAGACCACCTCATTCTTGCCCTCATCAAGGACCCGTCAATAGGGCCGATCTTGAAGGAGGCCGGCTGCAATGAAAACACCGTCAAGACCGCCGTCGAGCAGGCCCGAGGAAACCGGAGGGTTGAGAGCAAAACCGCTGAGCAAGGGTTTGACGCCCTGAACAAGTACGCCGTTGACTTGACGGCACTTGCGGAAGAGGGCAAGATCGATCCTGTCATCGGACGGGACAACGAGATCCGGAGAGTGATCCGTATCCTCTGCCGAAGGTATGTAGTTTTGTTTGAGAGTTGCTGTCGTACCGGATACTGACCATTGTCTAACAGGACAAAGAACAACCCGGTCCTCATCGGTGAACCTGGTGTCGGGAAGACCTCCATCGCCGAAGGTCTTGCCCAGCGTATCGTCAACCGTGATGTCCCTGCATCACTAATTGGCCGTCTATTCTCCCTCGACATGGGCGCCCTGATGGCTGGTGCCAAATACAAGGGTGAATACGAGGAGCGTATTAAGTCTGTCTTGAACGAGGTCGAGAAATCGGCTGAGGAAGGACAGACGATCATCCTCTTCATCGACGAGCTTCACCTCATCATGGCTGGTCGGGGCTCCGAAGGCGGAGGAATGGACGCCGCTAACCTCTTCAAGCCGTTGCTTGCCAGGGGGAAGCTGCGGTGCATTGGCGCGACGACCTTGGCCGAATACCGCAAGTACATCGAGACCGATGCGGCTTTGGAGCGGCGGTTCGCTCAGGTCATTGTCAACGAACCTAGCGTTCCCGAGACCATCAGCATCCTGAGAGGCATTCGGGAGAAGTACGAGGTTCACCACGGCGTACGGATCCACGATGGCGCTCTGATTGCGGCCGCGCAACTGGCTCACCGGTACTTGACGTCAAGACGCTTGCCAGACGCTGCTATTGACTTGGTAGACGAGGCTTGTGCTAGGTAGGTATTCCCTGATGTGCAGACCAACGTGGACCTGTATACTGACTTACCCCACCCAGTGTCCGTGTGACTCGCGAGACAGCTCCTGAAGCAATCGATAAACTCCAGCGCAGGAAACTCGAACTCGAGGTTGAGATCCATGCACTGGAGCGCGAGAAGGACGAAGCAAGTAAAGAACGTCTCCAGATCGCGAAGAAAGCTATCGCAGACGTCGACGACCAGCTTCGCCCATTGCAAGCGGCGTACGAGGAAGAGAAGCGTATTGGCGACCAGATCCATGAAGTCAGGCGCAGGATGGATGAGCTTCGGGCGAAGGCCGACGAAGCTGAGCGCCGCTACGACCTTGCGACTGCCTCCGATCTTCGTTACTATGCTCTGCCAGACCTCCAAAACAAGCTGGCACAGCTAGAAGCTAAGAAGGCAGAGGAAGATGCCCGCCGTGGTGGAGGAACCGATACTGTCACGCCAGAGCAGATTGCGGAGATCGTCGCAAGGTGGACGAGCATCCCAGTAACGAGGTTGATGTCGACGGAGAAGGAGAAATTGCTGAGGATGGAGAAGGTTCTCAGCGAGAGCGTCGTTGGCCAGCCTGAGGCTGTCAAGGCCGTGGCGAACGCTATCCGATTGTCGAGGAGTGGATTGAGGAACGCTCAGCGCCCCATTGCAAGCTTCCTGATGGCTGGTCCTAGTGGTACCGGTAAGACGTTGTTGAGTAAAACGGTAAGTTACTTTTGTTGTCTCTGCCGGTCGAGCGTAATTCTGACGTTGGTCTTGTCTAGCTCGCAACGATTCTTTTCGACTCACCAGACGCCATGATCCGTATCGACGGTTCTGAATATTCCGAGAAGCATTCAATCGCTCGTCTCATTGGTGCTCCTCCAGGGTACGTTGGATACGACGCTGGTGGGCAGCTCACGGAATACGTTCGGCGCAAGCCATACTGCATTGTCCTGATCGACGAAATCGAGAAAGCAAGCCGAGAATTCGTCACGCTATTCCTCCAAGTGCTTGACGATGGTCGGTTGACCGACGGTCAGGGCCGCGTCGTCGACTTCCGCAACACGGTCATCATCATGACCAGCAATCTTGGCGCTGCCTACCTGAACGACATGGGCGAAGGTCCTGTCAAGCCAGCCACTCGGGAACTGGTGATGGGCGCCATCCAAGGTCACTTCCCGCCAGAGTTCATCAATCGTATCGACGAGATCGTCATCTTCCGCACGTTGTCGCGGAAGAACGTCCTCAACATCGTTGACATCCGCATCAAGGAAGTCCAGGATCGTTTGGTGGACAGGAAGATTACTCTGGACCTGGATGACCAGGCCAAGGAGTACTTGGTGTCCGTCGGATACTCGCCGACGTACGGTGCTCGTCCTCTTAACCGTGCAATCCAGAGCGAGCTCTTGAACCCGCTGTCCGTGATGATCTTGTCGGAGCGTGTGCGCGATGGCGAGATTGTCAAGGTTAGGTTCGATCCTGCTCACAACAGGCTGGCGATCGTACCCAACCACGAAGGAAGCGGCGATGTGGACGGTATGGATGTCGACCTGGAGGATGACATAGAAATTGAGGAGATGGACTAGAGAGGGCTTGTGAAGGACTCAATAAACAAAACTGTACGAGTAGTATAGCAGCATTGTAGCATATTTCCTTTGTACTTGTACTGTATAATAATAGCATCGCAATACATTGACGATAAAATGTCTCTGAATCCAATCGAAAGCCACAACATATACCTTTTGTGGGTGCGGTTCCCACGATCTCCCCCGTCTTCGGTGTCATCGTCAAGGACGTCGAAAGTCTAGTTCGTCTACAGGGAACAAGAACGATGCTCAGTCGACGCTTGGTTTCTCGACTCGGCTCTCGCGCTGTCACAGCAACACGCACGGCGTCGACATCGTCTAGCGTCCCAGCTGCAGCGCCGGACCCTCCCTCACAACAATCCTCTGTCGCGCCTGCTCCCCAAGCTCCGAATGCGGTCAAACCATGGTCTACCAGCCAAAGGCCTCGCCCACAAGGTCGCTCTGGCCCACGCTTTGAGCAGACTAAGATGGAACTCCAACCCAATCCATTGAGCGCAATGGCGATGATCAGTGAGGAGCCAACTCGGATTGTACATGGGCGCAAGGCGGTTTGTGATGGAGGTAAGCCCCTCCTCTAAAGGACCGAATGCATCCCCAAGTTCATAATGCCTGCCTCGTATTTAGGAGGAGGTCCTTTGGGCCACCCCAAAATCTTCATCAACTTGGTGAGTGAAACCCAACTCGCTACACCTCCGTTATATGCTGATTGCTCTCAACAGGACCAACCAGGTCCCCATACTTGCGGGTACGTCCATTCAGACTCTTGGTCTTCTGAATATGCTTTAAAGCGTTCGGCCCCTGCTGGTTACACAACAGATATTGGTGCGTGTCTCCATCATCATGTAAATTGTGGTATCTAATCTGCTTCCAGTGGTTTGCGTTTCGAGCAGGCTCCACATCACGGACACCATGAATAGAGCATCTTTGTATATCTCGTCTTTCCAATACTATTTGCCATGAAATTTGGACCACCCGAATGACTGACTGATCTACTCGCGAACCCGGTGAGCGTGGATGTTATGTCATGCACCGTGATCGTCATGTCGTACCGAAATGGGGCACTTCTGGGATGTGGACCTGCGATGTGAGAAGACTGCGATGACTTCTAACACTATTGTTGCCCAGCGTATACAGCATGATCATCATTCGGGTCTGATCCTCACAGTAATAAGACAGACATCGCGTCAAGTACTGCATCCGATCCTGGCTATCTGCGTACACTGTTGCCAAGCGCTGGCCAAAAAATTGGGGTGTTTTTGAGTTCCGTATTTTATTTGGTGGACGCGACTCTGCATAATAATACAATGTATCTACTAGTATGAGTCCTCCCATAAAGCAGTCGGTGAAATAGTGAACAGTATAGTACGCTGAAGGGCCAACAAGACAAGTAGCGTGCGGGTAAGACAAATCGCAAGCTTTGGAGGGGTGCTGGTGCAAGATTCGCAATCCCTCCCTAACCGGCAGGGGAAAGGGTGATGCCTGAGTGAATGTGAGAGATAATGTAATGCTGATGATGTGCAATGGGATAGAGCAGGAGAATAAAGAGAGTGATTGCGTGCATCTGATGTGATCGGCCAGAGGAAAGCGAGCAAAATTGTAACAGAGATGACCAGAGCAAGAAGCCAACAAAACTTAAATAAGATGGAGGAAATGAGAGTGACGAGCTGCGGGCTAGGGAATATCTTCTGGCGTGGTGAAAGACATCGGGGACAAAGGCGGGTATTCCCCTTCAGCGACGGCTTCGAGGTGAGCAAATGAAGGTAGTGAGGGCGGAGAGGCGTATTCGGACGACGGTGACGGTAGTGGAGGCTTCATAGAGTTATAAGTAAATACCAACATGACATCAGGAGGCCCTTACCACTTTGACGTTGAACATGGGATTTATGGCTGACTTGGGAGCTTGACCAGGACTCGGTGGATGCCCCGCGACTTGACCACCAAGCCCAAAGACACCGTTAGGTGCCTGTAAATGCTGTGTCTGTACCGATGGAGGCATGGGAATATAAGACGGTCGGGACTTCAGCCCACTTGGATCGTCCTGTTGCCAAGTCTGGTGAGTCGGCGATAATGACATCGAATGGAGCGGAGGAGGTGACGTGGTGTGTGGTAACGCAACATTAACCATCGCTGGGTCCATGGATGCACGCAGCCGGAAGTTCTGCGCCAGCTCCTGCTCCAGTGACAATGAATTCGAGGAGCGAGGCGAACCTGGAAATGCATCGTCGCCGAACGAAGTGCGTAACGACGACGTGGACGTCATCCTATCAATGCCGAACAGACTCGGTCGTGTGCGCAACCGCATTGGACCAGGATCACTGTCCACAGTGGCGAATGAGATGACCGACATACGTCCGAGGCTACTGTGCATATCAGAGGACGACATGGAATGGTCATCGTCCCACTCTCTCCGCCTAGCCTTAGGCACCCGCTCACTATCTCGCCGCCAATCCCCAAACGATGCGCCAGCTGCATTGATTGTCGGTGAACCCAGTCCCCCCGCAGTCTGCTGTCTCATATGACCAGAGGCAGCGGTCTTGCCCTTACTTCCTCTACCCAGCGTAACGTCGCTTTGACCGGTCGAACCAAGCAAGTGCGCGGCGTTACTGGACTTCCACTCCAAGTCTTGCCCGGCAGCCTGCTGCATTAACACTTGATTGCGTTTCTGCATGACAGCCCGCGCCTGTTCCCGCTGCATCTTCTTGGCCAATTCACGTCTCTGTTTCTCGGCCTCCTGCAAACTACGCTTAGCCTCTTCCTTGACCTTCTTCGGGTCCAAGCCTAGACCAGGTGGTTCATTGACGCTGGGCGAGTCGAGAGAACGGCTATCCGTGCTGGAAGACTGCGGTCGTTTGAGGGACGACATGTGGGACTCCAGCCCTGCCATGGGCGTTGATTCATCGACAGGAGACAAGATGTTTTGCTTGTCATTGTTGCCATGACCGCCAAACATACCCAGGCCCCATTTGCTCGACTTCTTCCCAAACCCGAGTGCATTGAGTTTGCTGCCCAATTTATTGGCTTGCTGCGAGGGCTGGATGGCACCGTCCCCATCGATAGGTCGAGACGGATACTCTTGGACCATCGGAGATTGCTGGAACGCCATCGGCTGAGCTTGACCGGGCGCATACTCCTGTTGCGGCGAAGACATATCCATTGGCCAACCATCTGGAGGTCGTTGCTGCGCGTGCGACTCGAGCCAAGCGTTTGCATTAGCAACCCTATCCCCAGCACCATCGCCAAATGAATACACGGATGAAGACACTGCACTGGGGTGCATTGCAGGAACAAGGCGACCATGCGCGTCGATGTTGAGCGTTTCGGCGGAGTGGGCATATTCACGCAACTCATTGGCATACTGGGAGTTGCCAAGAGAAGGCGTCGAAGATGAAGAGGGATAGAATGACGAACGATGACTGGAGGCAGCATCGGGTATCTGTAACTGGGATGGATGCAGGTGTTGCATAGAAGTATCGAACGCTGGCTTGGCGCTCGCAGGTGAATGTGAATGGGACGGGGGCACGTTCCTTGGGGCGACGGATGGCAAACTTCCTTGTCTGCCGGGATGGGCGTGTCCATTGGCCGGGACACCATTAGCGTTAGCATTACCGTTAGGGAGTTTAGTAGGCTGCGTGGCCGAGTATATAAGGGCAGGCATAGGAGGATTATTCTTGGGCGTAGTTTCGATGAGGTACGGATGGGTCAAACATTGCTGGGAGGTCAGTCGCGCTTCAGGATCGTACTTCAGTAAATCCGCGATACAGTCGACAAGCTTGACAGGGACAGATCGGTCAAAGAGGGCATAGATATCTTTAGGATGGACCTGTTGGGAAAGACGTAAGTGCACGGCAAACCCAAGGTAACCGGCAGCCGGACCGCATAGCCGCTGACGTCGCAGGCATATCTGAACCAGACACTAACCTTGGGGAAAGCAAAGCCCACGCATTTCGCCATCTTTATACCCCGAGCCCACCGACCGCCACCGATAGATTTCCCTCTAGCATCGTGACCATAATCCCCTGCTGGGTCACCAAGCACTTCGCATATCCTCCCAACCTGATCAATCTCTCCCTGACCTGGGAAAAGCGGCCGTAAATTGACCAACTCTGCCATGATCGTTCCCAACGCCCACATATCCACGGGGTTGGAGTAATCCCGAGACCGTAGGAGGACTTCGGGGGCTCGATACCACCGAGTAGACACGTATTCGGTGTAGGGAGGTTTCGACTTGGTCTCGCGAGCCAAGCCGAAATCTGCAAGTTTGACAATCACCACCACGTCCTTCTCCATCGGCGCATTTGGTGGGGCGACAGGTGATACAGGTGTATAGTCATACAAACCCGTCGTCGTTACCAGAAGATTCTCCGGCTTCATGTCCCGATGAAAGTAACCGGAGGCGTGGATATGATGAAGGCCGGAGACCACTTGCTTGAAAATGGATGAAACCAAGCCGCCAGCAAGGGGGCGACCTTTGCGTGATTTGATGAGCTGGTACAAGTTCCCCTCCATGGATTCGAAAACGAAGTACAGCTCCTTCGACGTAGGCAGCAGGAAGGCGTCGTAGAGGGGTATGATATTTGGATGATATGGGATTGCACGTAGAGACTACGTGCCACGGTTATAGCACAGCTTGAAAGATCATAATGGAAAGGACGAACCTCAAGCTCCTTTAACTTTCTGCACTCCTCCCATCCACCCTCCCACTTCTTCTTCATCCGTTTCACAGCTACGAGTCTCTTGCCGGTCCACTCCGGCCTTGCGCCGGCACCGCACTGCATGGCGGATAGTGGAGTATTGGGGGGTAAGGGCCCATGCCAATCACATAACCAGACTGTGCCGAACGAGCCATCCCCCACCACTTTGAGGGGCGTGTACGAGCGCGTCGATCCTAAGCGCGGGAACGCGTGAGTTGACGTAAACTCAAGGACGTGTCACGAAAAGTACTGACTGCTATTCGAGTCCCCGATGAGAACGTCATTGCCACGCAACGTGACGGACGGGATCGCATCCACGACGATGGGCTCCTTCTGCGAGGCCTGCTGGGGCGCAGGGCGACCCGGTGGTGGTTGTGGTGGTTGCGGATGCGCCTGGGGCTGGTTGGTCTGCAAATGACCGGGAGGGGGAGGGATGGTGTGAGCATGGGGAATGACACCGTTGGATCCGTTGTACGGATGAGTCTGCGAGGATGTCTGCTGATGAACATGGATTTCAGGTTGGAACATGATACGAGTGCTGAGCCTCGCATCGCCCAAGGATAGAGTACTGAAGGCAAGTGTGACCTGGTGTCAGAGCAGAGCGTCAAGCCGGCATGAAACAGCGGGAATTTTAGGCGGGGTGCGTCGGGCGGGAGAGCGGCTGATGGCAGGGAAGACGGAGGCGTCTGGGGGCGGAAGGGCCTAATTAGATGGAATTACGAAAGCGACGGACTGGAAGGGGCGGGGCGGTGGGCGCTGTGAGCGACGGCGGGGAGCGAGGGGCGGCGGACGTGGAGGCCAGCGAGCACGGCGGCGACGGACTTGATGCTCGCGCAAGGGAAAGAGGCGAAAAAGAAGCGACGGCTTGACAAGGGAGCGTATGGGAGAATGCGATTGGAGGACTTGTTTGGATCACAGGAAGCATCGACAAACTGAAGATTCCGTCCCAGCCTGCCGGCGCACTGTCACACCTTGCCTTACTCGGCAGTCCGATCTCCAGATCTGGCCCCGGCCGTCACCCGGCCTGTGACCGGCGAGCAGTCGTCATATATTTTTCGTAAATTGCGGAATACAGCAATTATCGTCCGCGATCGTCAATCATGGCGTCCGTTCCACTCTGACAGCCTTCGCTCGCCAGCACGCCACTCGCCGCTGTCGCCGCCGGCCACGCCGTGCGGGGGCGCGCCAAGCGCCGGCTCGGGCCCGTCGGTCGTCCTCATCACAACTTTAGTCTGGCCTCGCCCGTTTAGTCATCTATTCCATCATGTCTGTCTCCCCCCATCAGCGGAAGATCCTCGATTAAAGTACACGGCCATCCGCTAAGTCCATATAGGCCTTTTATCCCGTAATCTTCCATCCTACCCTGACGTCTAGTATGGCACCTCGTCAAACAGCTTCGAGACGCTCTCCCCGTAGTGACTCCTTCTGATCACCTCGCCTAGCACGTTGCCAATGTCTATCACCTCTATCTTGCTGCACCGTTGCTGGTTCTCCGCCTGCGGCAGCGTGTTCGTCACCACCAGCTTCTCCAGCACACTCTCCTCCAGCCTCTGTAGCGCGTTCCCGCTGAGAATCCCATGCGTGACGATCGCATAGATTCTCGAAGCACCGGCTTCTGCAAGATGCTGCGCTGCCAAACACAGCGTGCCGCAGGTATCAGCCATGTCGTCGACCAGAATAGCAACCTTGCCAGTAGCGCTTCCGACAAGCACCATCCGGGATACTTCGTTCGCCTTCTTCCTCTCTTTGTGGAAGAGTGCGAAGTCAACGCCTAGCCGATCTGCCATCGAAGTAGCACTGTCCACGAGTGGTCGAATCAGTCAGATACATCCAGAAGCTTTGATGGAGGTCGCTAGACTTACCGCTTCGCGCCACCTGCGTCTGGTGACACGATTACCACATCCTTCGTGTCGAAGTGGGAACGGATGTATAAAATGGCCGACGGTTCCGCGTACAACTTGAAGGACGCAGTAGCGGTCATCACACAGTGCACGTGTGAAGCTCAAGCCAAAATAGACAGATAAGCACTACTTACGCTGTGCCATCAAAGATTTCCTATGAGTGTCGGTGATAGACATAAACTGCAACGACACGTACTTGTCAACCGGGACGTCGAAGAATCCCTGTATTTGTGAGGCATGCAGATCCATGGTCTACGGCCAGAGCAGCCAGAAGTAAGCCATATTTCCTTACCAGACAGCTTGCGAACTTACAATGACATGGTCGCAGCCGCTCTTTTGTATCATGTTCGCGACCAGCTTGGCCGTAATAGGTGCGCGGCTCTTGTCCTTCTTGTCTTGTCTAGCGTACATAAATAAAGGCAGGACCGCCGTAATTCGCTTCGCGCTCGCGATCTTGCAGGCGTGGATCATGATACACAACTCCATAAGAGCCGTGTTGACCGAGGTCGCGGACGGGGTAATGGAGGGCGACGGAGAGGTAATAATGTACACATCGTCGGAGCGGACGGATTCAGCTATGCGGACTTGGGTCTCGCCGATACCGGAACGAGATATATGCGCCTTCGAAAGCGGGATTCCTAGCCTAGTGTTGAAATGCGTCAGCTGCATTCCACATGTAAAGTTATGGGACAGACCGTCTGGCAATGATTTCTGCTAGCTCCGGGTGGCTAGTACCTTATGAGCTTAATATTAGCACTTCTGCTCCTCGTAAACTCGAAGAGGACCAGGCCCTCAATAGCCAGCTCACTCACCGCTGAAGATTTTGATCCCAGTACCGTTAAGCATCTTTCCGCGCAGTCCAGCTATGCCATAAACCAATTAGAGCAATCGGATGCTAATAGATAATAACGACAAGCAGCAAGGAGAGCAAGAGAAGACAAGCAAGGAATAAAAAGGCAAGAATAACCAGTGAAGAGAAAAGAAAAGAGGAAAAGGGAGCAAAACGGAAGGCAATGTCGATTAGGAGGTCATGAAGCACGTGATTGGACTTTTTGGGAGAAATCGATCGAGCCAGTGCACGTGTTGAGCCGAGATCTTGGTGCGATGTGTGGCGGGCCGGTGGCGGTGCATAGCTACCGACGCTGTTCGATGAAGGTTCCAAAGGACAGACTGATTTCCAACTGAATTCAGCGACATGAAACTGCCGCTGAGCTGTTCCAGTTGGGCGTACAGGAGGCGAAGTTGGGATAAATAAATGGAACAGCGTGGCTTTCAGCAAATGGCCTTACATACGGGATTTCTGCTTCTCTTCGGGACGTCCGTCTTTCAATGCGCCAGGCTAAGTTGTACCGTCACAGACGCCAGTTTCGCTTCGCAAATGACAATAGCTGACATCGAGACACGGAATGTAAGGTCATAGCCAAGGATGCACCTTGCAACGAGGCGTAAGATGTAATCTACGACGTTGACATGTCTCCGGCAACAATTGTGGCTGTCAGAGCCCGTCTGCTTCGGATCCTTCAAGTTCCCATTCCCACCGATTCTTGAGCATGCTCTGCTGCCTCTGCACGCGGAAATGAAACTTAGACGGTTTATTTCCACGCAGGACCTAGAACGTCAATGTCACCGTTGTGTCACCGGCCGACATCCCTGGCTTTCGGAGGTTCGAAGGTTGTAAGGGCATGACCTACAGCACCCGTAACTCGCCACCATAAATAAGAAAACCCGTAAGAGCCACATTAGATAGATAGACTTCGCAGATGGCCCGCATATGGTAGCACTAGTACTAGCGTCATGTTCGACATTGGCAACTCTTTGAGTCTCTGGCTCCCCAAATTCGTTGCCCAGCGTGTTCTGGTGGCTAAAGGACTTGCTCCATGGCTTCCACCGAAGATGTAACGCACAACGACTCGGACGCTCTCGGGCATCCATCAGATGACCTATAGCTATGTATATGATAATCATATCGCCAAAGATTATAGCGCCGCTGGGCGCTAGCATATTGACAGCCCACGACACCCTTTAGACAGCTACTCCTCTACCCGGGCGTCATGATGATGATGCATACACGTAGTGAGCTTGATGCTCGGAGTACACTCGTGCATGTGCCCCAAGGCCCCCAACGACACCGAGGAAACCTTCGGCTTATCTCGAACGAGCTCGAATGAACGAAGATCCCGAATAACAGAGTCAAACATGCGACTCTGGAGTTTGGCAAGCTCGAAGCTTGCATGCTCTTACTGTCTAGCTCCAAGCCCAGATCTTCTATGCCGGCTGGGACGCAAATCCGCAATCAAGGAGACCTTCGAAAGAAAGCTGCTATTGGATCATTTCAAGATATAAACATGCAAGAAAGAGCGTCGCTCGCCATGTTATCCCGGTGATATCGATCAGCAGCTGATCTCCCTTCTATCCTGCTACGAAATGTGCACGAGAGTTGCCAAAGAAGTTCAACGATTGAACAGTATAGGCGTCACGGCCAGTATCACTCTGTGGGCGAGCCGGAGAGCGGGCGGCCTGCACTCGTAGTCGGTTATTGCACTGGGTCCCAAGAGAAGAGGTGGGCGTCCGGCCTCGAGTATTATAACCATGAATTCGCGTGTAGTAAGGCGCTCTTGACGAAATTTTCGCTTAGCTGCGCAGGGCGAACTACTGTGTCTACCTCCCAAGAGTTGTAACTTGTCGACCCTAGGCGACTCCATATGCGTGCGCTTCCTTCTTACTGCGCACGCAGCCACCGTGGGCGAGCCGCCTAGCGATACCAGGCAATAGCGGGGCGTGCTATGTACATACAATGACCTACGTCGAGGCCTCCAGCATGCGCATCTTCCATACGGATGACACAGCTGTTTGTTAGTCGTTCGGGATCTACACCCCGATCCCGCAGCAGGGCGGTCGATGTCTGCATGATATTCGCTGGCTTGTGGAGATCCTGGATGCTTGAGACGTCTTCGGCCATCCTTCAGCGCCCCTTGCTGCGCCCGAATTATGCTATGCCATGGGTTTCACCGAAACAGCGCAGTCGTGTTAGTAAGTTACTTGGCTCCTTCGCAAGGGTGGGTTAATTCAATCACCTCTCTCACATGTTCGTCGTCGTACGACTTCAAATCGAAGGCGAGGAGGACGGAAGAGCTATAAGTCGCGACATTTCACCCTCTCGTTCTCATAAACGTCGACTGGGACATGAAGTCTGTGTTTGTGATATCTCTTGCTCTGTTGCTGGCCTTCGTGTCCGCCTCTGGCGCGTCAGCAGTTTGCAAATGCGTCTACCCGTCTTCGTGCTGGCCCAGCGCAGATGAGTTCGCATCCCTGGCTACCAAGCTGTCGCAACCGCTTGTCTATCCCAAGCCACCCGAGGCGGCATGTTACCCTGCAAATGCCACTTCCGTTTCTGTAGACTGTGCTACGGTCACCGAACACTACTACAATGGCAATTGGAGGGCTGACCAGAGCGGGGCCATGCAAGGGCCTAACTTCGAGATGTACATCCAGCTGAACTCCAGTGGGCAGGGAACCCTAGAGGCGTGCTATCTGAACAGCAGCCTCGGTATACCTTGCGAGCAGGGCAATGTTCCAGTCATAGGGGTGGATGCTAGAACGGTTGGTGACATACAGGAAGCCGTCAACTTTGCTACTCTCCACAACTTGAAAGTAGTGATCAAGAATACCGGGTGAGCATGTCGCATGAATAGCCGGGCCTAGTATGCTGAATACCTTCCTCCGCTTCTAGTCATGATTTTGTTGGCCGTAGCACGGCAAAAGGATCTTTCTTGATCTGGACTCATAACATGAAGAATATCACCTACGACGACGCGTTTTCCCCGCTTGGTGCACCGGCCAATGAGACTTACAACGGTAAGTGATCAATTCGTGGGGCCTTCCTTTACGCTAAGTCGTCTGCTCGCTTCTCTGCAGCCATCACACTGGGAGCCGGCGTACAGTGGCATGAAGCGTACGACGCTGCAAACGAACACGGTGCCCTTCTAGTCGGCGGCCTGGTGCCGGGTGGTTCAGTCGGTGCCGCCGGAGGATGGCTCATGGGCGGAGGACACAGTGCCTTGTCTCCCAGCTACGGCCTTGGTAGTTGCCCGTCCCTTGTCCTATTTTTCACCAGACTAACGGTCGGTATTCCTTAAATTAGGCGTTGACAATGTATTACAGTTCTCGGTCGTCACTTCAACAGGAGAATCCCTCACTGTGTCCTCTTACTCGCATCCCGACCTGTTCTGGGCGCTACGGGGCGGAGGCGGTGGAACCTTCGGTGTGGTCACATCCGCCACATATCGAACTCATCCTTCAGTGCCCGCTGCCACCGCTATCTTGACAGCGAACGCCACCGATAACGCCGTACTGGCGAAGCTGCTTTCGGAGTACATCCGGAGGTCCCCCACTTGGTCGGACCAAGGATGGGGAGGCTATGGTACGGTCTTCGATGGTACTCTGGAGATGCTTCATGTCGCTCCGAACGTCTCACTGGCCGCCGCAAACGCGAGCTACAGCTCATTCTTCGAATTCGCCCAGTCGCTGGTTGCCGAGGGTCTCAACTTGCAGACCACCGTAACCTTGTCGTACCCGACGTACTATGATTGGTACCAGACATACTACAACACCAGTGAACAGGACCAAGAAACTGGCACAACAGTCTTGCTAGGGTCGCGACTGATGACGAGGGAGGTGATAGAGTCCAACTATACAACCCTCGGTCAATGGATGGTTGAAGACTTTGTATGGTCGCAGTTGGTGTAAGTGCTCCCTGGAGTTGCAATGATTTTTCTCGAACTGAACGTGCATGGGCAGACTTATTGCTGGAGGCGCCGTCAATCGAACTGACCCGGACGCCATGGGTCTCAACCCGGCATGGCGGACGGCGCTTGCGGAGGTTCTTACAGCAATGTCGTGGCCCGACACAGACAATGTCACAGAAATCCAGAGTGCGAAAGGCACGCTGAAGGAAATGGTCAGTGCATTGGACAGTCTCAACCCAGGGTCTGGCGCATACCTCAACGAGGTAAGACGTGTATCTCCAATGAACAGCCTAGCAAGTTATTTAACTCGTTCAATAATAGGATTACCTGGAAGACAACTGGCAACACACGTTCTTCGGGTCGCACTACCCAAGACTGAAAGCTATCAAGGCTACGTATGATCCTATGGCTTTATTCGTCGTACGGAATGGAGTTGACTCAGAGGATTGGGATGCTGACCTGATTTGTCCGGTGTGAATTCATGCCAGGAGGGTAGATGTGGCGTAGCACGGAATTATTAACGGACATTGATTTGCACACTGATTACGAAACTACAGCAACGAAGATGTGAATTCGAAGTTATTAGGCAACCGTGAATATAGGCATCGCTAATGACTAGGGGTAAGACACTATCAAACTGGGGCGAATGCAGAATGGCTTGCGGGAGCTAAGTAACAAGGCAACGTTAAAAGGAGAGCACTTAAACCATAGTCCATGTATACGTAGTGTACACTGTACAGACCTCAACGCGATGTCATATAGGAAATGCTGCAGAAGGATAAAAAGAATGTGATGTAATGATATACACATAGGCGGACACGGGGAAGACGACTCGCCAAACTAATCAAGAACATGGGAAGCGTAATTATGGGCTACATATCTACTATCGAAGTACTAATTTACCTACTACCGATGGTATTGATAACGCCAGGTGGTGGGATAGCCACCGCCGGAGGTTGCACTCGCATAGGTCCATGAGAGTTCAGGATTGACAACAGATGAGCATTATCGGGGGGTACGGAAGAGCGAGGAGCAGTAAAGCCCATAGCATCGGAAGGACCGCGGGGCGCATACGGAGCAGGTGGTTGCATGGGCGGTAGAACATTGCTAACGCGCGGATGGTTGAAATTTTCCATTGACTGCGCAGAGTGGAGGAATTTCGAAGGCGTCGCAGACCCGGATGGATAGGCACCATAGGCCGGGCGGAGGGGAGCCACGTGTTGAGAGGGATGCGAGCTATTACCGCCCACTGGTCCATTCAGAGCTGCAAGCAGTTGTTTCTCGTGCATGCTCGATCGACCAGCTGCACGGTAGTGATGGGTAGGAGGCGCAGGGTGGAAGGACATCGATGTCTGTGAGCGCACCCGGAATGGGTCATATGGCATCGCAGCATGGGGATGCGGTACGCCTAACGAGGAACCGGCGGGTAGAGGGGTAAACGAGGGGGAAGGCAACGCCTGAGCACCCGATGAGTAGATGACTCGAGGATCTCTCGGGCTCGCATACAACGTATTGGAGGGGTGACCATGCGAGGTCGCGGACATAGGCGAGGAGGGAGCTACGGACATCCGACCATCCAGTGCACTCGTGGGGGTGACCAAATTACGATGCATGAGGACAGGTGTCATCCTGGCGGACTCATCCGCCACCGTCTCCAGCAGTGCCAGCTGTTTCAACCGCTTTCCAGAAGATGGTATTTCGGAAGGTCGTGAGAGATATGGAGAGATGTCAGCCGTGGCACCGGAACCACGACGAGCAACAGCTGGCCTAGATGATGAGGTTGTGGATGGCGCGGCCGCAGAAGTAGCGGATACAGCAGTAGGAGGGGGAGAGGTCGAGACTTGGGAGGTATTGGAAAGACCGTCTGCCTGGTCACAGATGGCATGTTCAGAATGACTGGCTACCACCGGGACAGCATGCGGCGCGCTTTCTGCCACTGAGCTCGACGGTAGCTCAAGGCTTTGCGGTGAATATTCACCAAGTGGTCTGGAGGCACCAGAAGTTGGCTCTCCAGAGTGATCGAGATAATAGGTTTGAGACGGAACACTGGATGAAGAGGCCAATACGGGATCCACAGAAGACGCGACCGCAGGAACCGGAGTCGAGGATAATGCTTCGGTGCCCTTTGTACTGGTGATCGCTGGCCCTTCATTCTTGGTCGTGAAAGTGGTACCGTTAGCGGCAGACAATGAAAGCGCAGTCAACAAGCGGGCAAGATCAGGGTCCAGAGCGGACGAGGGAGCTTCGTCGTTCCCGTTTACGACGACCTGCGTCGCAGCAGGCTCACTCCACTGCGGCGACGGAGTATCGGGCCCGCCGTTATCTACGGAAGACGAAGAACTGGACTCCTGTGTGTTATGAGTATGGGAGATGCTGATATGCGAATGCAGATCTAGGGTAAGATCGACGCCCTCCTCGATGCGTGATGCAGCACTGGGATCTTTCATTCTCGCCGGCTTGCGTCCTGTCCGTGGCCTCCGTTCGTTGATGAAAGCTTTCAAAGGACTGTGAGGTATCCTCAGAAATAGCGTACACCACAGATGTGAAGTAGACGCACCCAATGAACGGAGATATCAGATAGAACTTGCCGGGGACAGCTTTGTTTCTCCTCCACGTCGGCAAGTCGGTAAGTTTGAACCATTCTATCCTCTGTAAAATGAGGAAAATGAGTTGGACTTCAGTGGCAATGGCTTCAAACAGTAGTCCTTACACTGATTTCCTTGCGCGTTCTTGTCTTGAAGGGGTAATCCTCAGGAATGCCGGGTACAATATACAATGATATTTTCTGTTCACGGATTGACATTTCAATGACATCCTCTGGATCAATCTTGCCCGATAAATCATATCCAGTCTCCTCCAAGACCTGATACGGGGGACGTTCATGTTGGGACTGAATAGCGAACACAAGGGATAAGACGTACTTCTCGGACAGCGCATTTGTGCGGTTCTTCATCCTGATTGATCTTTCCCTTCGGAAACCCCCAGCCCGAAGAAGACTTCCATCCCTTTACAAGGATGCACTGATGCACCGTGACACAGGTTCGTAAGAACAGGTCCCGAAACAACACCCCAGTAAGTAGAACTTACCTTCTCCCAAGTGTCGTTCAACATGATCGCACCGCAGACGGGTACTCTCGTCTTGTACTGCATGAAGTTGTTGAAGGCCTGTTCGTGGTCATGACTCCACTGACGGAGCAACGGGCAAGCGTGGAACAAGAGGGCGGAGAATCTTTTGAGGGGCAGGGACGGAAATTTGGGGTTTTCTTCTCTGATAAAATCTTCATAGAACCAGTGACTAGGGACGAAAATAAGAACGTAGGACAATCGAGTGTGAGGGTGGCTCGGACATACGCTTGTTCAACCTGAAAACAGACGCGTTCTAATGATGCAAGCTCCTCGTCGGGAAGATTGAGAATAAAACGACTGGATAGTGAAATGGGTCAGAAATGGATGATAAGATGCGAAAGGAAAAGACGACGATACCTTGATAGATCCTCAAGCACTTCATCAATCGTGGAATATTTATGTGCTGACTGATCAGGAGAGTGTCTAGCAGGTGCGGCCGATATCTCAGGCGATGAGGAGGAAGACGAAGCCATAGCGATAGAAGGAAAGCGTCGCAAACGAGAGAGCCACAGAGGTCAGTTATGTACGGTCGGTGTTACAAGGTCGGTTGTGGTGGCGAACACGGCAAAGGAGGAGCCTGACGCCGACCTGGGACTACAAATAAGCGCAAACACTGCCCGCCTCCACGTGCTCGAATCAGTGGCTGAGCTTCACCGCATCTCGCCTAGACCGCACTGCTGCCTCAGTGCCTGCAGCACCCCAGTTCGACAATGTCTTTCCATCTGAACATGGAAATCAATCCCATTCAGGAGCGTGCATTTGCACTTCCTGAGGCGCTGGCTTTGGATGGCCAGGCATTTGAGCTTGGGCGTGCTGGAGACCTGCAGGGTGCGGAACGATTGCACCTGCAAGCCCTCGAGATGAAGGAGCAGAGTCTGCCTCCCTCTCACACCTCCACTGCCATAACTCTCAATGCCTTGGGAGAGCTGTACTTGAAACGGGTTGCCTAGACGAATCAGAGAATCATTTGAAGCGGGCTATTGACATTCGAAACAGCCGGTCCTCCGTTCAAGTTCGACCTAGCTGCCTCCCACGAGAATCTCGCACAGTTGTACGAGAAGAGGGGTAACTTGCAACGCGCCAAAGCGCTGAGGTTGGAGTGTGCCCCTAACCTCTGTTGCACCAATTACAAGGTAAGAATGGGCACTTCGGTTCGTGCATCCCTGAGATAACATCCTCTGCAGTGTCCGGGGCAGCTATTCCCTCCGTCGCGATTGCAGCAATGCAGCAGGTGCAAGGTACGTCGTGTAGGATCTCGTCCTTGCTAGCTTTAAATGCCTGCAGGTCGCCTATTATTGCCCCAGGATCTGCCAGGTCCTTGATAAGTGTCCTTTGTCCTGCGATATAGACTGACTATCATTGCAGACAGAAAACTGGAAGTCTCGTCACAAACTGTACTGCAAAGCTGAGTAAACGTCAGCTGCCCTGTCTGTGAAATCTATGCCTTGCTTATGCTTGTAAGGCTGTGTAACATATTCATCCTCCGAAATACGGGTGTTGTCATGCGTATGCTCCTTGACTTAAGTAACCTAATTGATACACAAATAATATACAGAACAAGTCCGGATAATGTCGCCTGTCAGTCAGACCATTGGAAACGGAAGTGTCGTGGTGCTCTGCCATATAACCTACTGGTCATAGCCCATACGCCTGGCATAGTCGAGCTGCTCTTCAACTGTGAGCCTGTCAGCACCAGTCCAGTTCGCGGAACTGGTTCTCGCTCGGAAGCGACTTTGCCTGGTCCTGAATATCTCCTCCATGTGCAGTGGTCTGACAGCCCCAAATATATGATCCGGATTGACCGTGCTCTGCTGCTCCAAAGCTTGCCTGAGGTTCGGTGACTGCGCCCAGTTAGGTGGATCGAACGTGCGTTTGCGGTTCTCGTCGTCAGAGTCAGAGTACTCGCTGTCGATGTCCGGCAGTTCGATGCTTTCACTTGGCGGAGGCGCCGCCGGAGGTTGGCGAACCTGCTTGGGTGGTGGCATCTGAGTCTGACTTGGAGTGCGTAAGGGTGTCTTCGGTCTCAGTTTCTCCGTCAAGCCCTCTTCCTGGGCCTTGGCTTTCCCCTTGTCTTTGCTCATGTTGCTAGTCGTCGGCTGAGAGGAAGCGGAAGGTTTCGCACTCGATGCACCAGCACCCCCACTATTGGCAACGGGATGCTTTGGAGTCGCAACAGACTTCAAGTTTGTCTTCGATTGCGAACGAGGCAATGCAGGCGGAGCTCGAGGTATAACGTCCTTCTTCTCCTTCGAAGGCGGCTTCTTGGATTCCACCTTCTTTTCTGGCTCCGATATTACTTTGCGTTTCTTGTTGGCAGCATCGTCCTCGACCTGCTCGTAGGAGATGTGAATATCAACTAAGAAGACTCCAACGGAAAACATCACCTTCTTTCCATTTATCTTCAGAAGTCGCTTCTCTGTATGTTCCTCTCGCTCCCGTTTGCGTTTGTCGGCTTCCTCTTTCGCCTTGCGTTCTTCCTCCATTGCGCGCGCCTTCTCTTCCTCTGCCTTCCGCTGGGTCGCTTGTTGCCGACGGGCCTCCATCTCCTTCAGTCGAGCTGTCTTCCTTTCCTGCTCTTCTTGTTGCTGCATATGTTATCAGACTCAAGATATTCGCGACAGGAAGAAATGAGTATACCTTCTTAGCTGCCGCTGCAGCCAGTTGCAGGCTCTTCACTGGCTCGGCTTTCTTCTTGTTGCTGCCCAGTGCGCTGCTCACAAACCTGGCGGCATGACCGAAGAAACCCATTTGGGAGGTGGACGTCGCAGACGACGCGACGGACATCTGACTTTCGCTCCGGCCTGTAGATTGCGAGCAACTTGATTTCGACTGTTTAGTGCCAATCAGTAAAAGTCCGCGAGCAAATAGGTGAACTCACTTCGCCCAGTTGGTCCGACAGCTTTGGCAGTACATGTGCATGATCAGCATCATCACCTTCGTCCCATTGTTCATCTTCGTCGTCTAGGTCCATATCAGGAGCATCTTTCTCATCCAACATGATACGTTGGTCTCCCGCCTCGTCGAATGCATCTTCAGACTCTGGAGCTGGATCCTCGACAGGTGCGATGGCTCTGGTATCACCAATGGGACCTGTATCCCCCTTGTGGCTCTCCGTGGCATCTGTGGTCCAAGTAATGGACTCATTCGGATCAACAAAGCCAAAAGGCGTCCAGGAAGGGTTGTTCTTGGCGAAGTCTTTCCGATATCTGTCTTCTTCGTCTTCTTCATCCAAGGGAGTACAGAGATCCTCGTCCGCTGGCTGTTCCGCTGGTGAGTTTGGTATAGTAGGGTCTGTTTCCTGAGTTGGCACCAACCACGAAGGCTGTGAGTCAAAGACAGGCTCGGAGAAAATACTGGCAGCGCTGGATTGCGCAGAAAGGGCAGGCTTATTATCTAATGCAGATGGTCCTACCTGGAAAGGGTGCAACTTGGGCGGTATGCCCAAAGATACCGGGGACGGCAACTTGAAAACCTTGGCGGTTGACGTTCCCGTGATCACTTGCTTCAGATGAGAGGTGGTGCTCTCAGCTCGATCGCTGGGAGAATTACGCGAAGGAGGTGCAAAAACTGGCGGAGGCTTGCTGAATACTTTGTCAATCGGCATTACGAAGTCCTGAGGTAGTCGATGGGGTGGCGAGTTCGGAGGTGTAGTAGAACCACTATTCCCTGCGCCATGTTCCTCATTTTGTGCCTGGTCCAGGGAGCCCGCTGGTACAGATGGCATCGCAGGAGTGCTTGAGTTTGCTTTGTGATTGACATCTTTGCTAGATCCAACAAGGTCAGACACGCTTAGCCTCGTTCTTGCATTGCTCAATGCAGGTTCTAGATGGGGCACTGGAGAAGGAGCCTTCGTAGAAGGACTATCTGGAGGCGTCGAAGCCGAAGCGGTCTCCATAATTTCTTTCGAATCGGGATCCGCACGTTCCAAGGGGTCTTCCATCTTTTTCCTCTCCGCCACTTTTGCCTCGGCGGCTCTCCTTGCCTCAGCTAAGGCTGCAACCGCGGCAGGCCCCCCGAGCGACTTCCCACCGAAGCTCTTGCCTGTCCGCCCGAATTCCTCTACAGTGCGCTTTAAGCGACCAAGGAGACCATCCTCTTGGGAGGGGTCAGCAAAATGTTGATGGACCTCAGTCTGAGGGAAGCCTAATTGGTCCCTAGAATCGCGCTCCTGAGCCTGTGGGACTTCAGGGTCTTGACCTAGTTTGGCAACCTTTGTCTTTCTATCGTTTTCCTCTGCTTGGGAATGGGAGGTGGGATCCAACAAGAAGGGGTGCGCCATTTCACTGCTCTTCCGTTTGAGGCTGGAAGATGATCCAGGCAGGTCCAAGTAGGAAGCTGTCTCTTTTGGAGTCTGCGCACGTCTAGCAGGTGCTTCAATCGCTTTCGCTTCCCTCGCCTTAGCCAACCAAGATGTCCGCTTCGCACCGGGCACCGATGACGGCCCAGCTGCATGCGCTGATGGCAACAGCCCAGCTCCGACGGATGGCTCTCTCGGGGCTTTCATGGATTTGCGTAGCGGTGAAGGAGCCCGTAACGAAGGGAACTGAGGTATACTGCCCTTTCTATTCAGGAGTTTCGGCGAATCGTGAGATTCACGCAGCGGAACCATCACAATATCCCCCGATTGGAAGGAAGGTAACGATGGAGGTTGGGTGCCACGGTCCGCGGAAGGCGCCAACGCAGAGGAAGCCGCCACCTGAGGAGTCGAGTCGGCTGTATTCTCCGATGAGGTGAGGTGAGTACCAGGAGCCGCGGATGTAGTTGACAGGACATCTTGTACTCCAATCACCTCTTCGTTGGGTCCAGTGGCATCTGGCTGCGGCATACTGTACGAGTCCGGGCCTGAAGTAGATTCAGCGTCAGGGCGTGCGCTAGACGCCTTTCGTTCCGAGGTCGTAGCGGAGATGTGCTGACTTCGGTTGTCAAGCTCGTCGTCTTCAGCGATGATACTTAACTCATTGGGTGGTTCTGATCGGATCCCCAAAAGGTCTTCGCGGGCCCGATTCATGGCTGTCGGAGATTCGGAGGTGGGACGTACAGGAGAGCTCTCCATCTCATAAATGACTACCTCGTCCTTATCTCGCGTGGGTGTGGTTGGGGGAGAATCTGCCACATCCACGATGGTCAAGGGTTGGTCAGCTTCTCTGGAGAGGAGACCAGGCGGCTGTGAGGCGAGTTTGACCGAAGGTTTCCCATGTTGAACCCAGTCTAGCACTTCCACGTCGTCCTCTGGCGGACCTGCCTTAGCATTCAGCAACGCTTGGTGGAAGCTATTAACAGGCGCATCATTCTCTTTCCCAGAGTCTTCGGCCTGAGCGCGATCAGCGATACAATCGCGCCTCGCAGGAGCATAGAAATACCTCTAGACTTGTAGAAATCACTGACTTCGCCTTGGCAGCAGCAGCTGTAGCAGCTCGTGTCCTCTTTGGCGCGTCCTTCTTGCGGCCCGGGGTCTTAACAAGTTCGATTATAGGCCTAACGGGTATGAGATAAGGGAGCCACCATAAGCCATGAGCTGCACTCACTCTCTTTTGGGCCCCTCAAGGATACTCTGAAGATAATTATCGAGAAACAGGAATCCATGCTGTCGAATTTGGTCCTCGAAGACTTGCGCGGCAGGATCGCTTGCTAATGTTGACCGAACAGACGCGACCCACGCTACAATACCAGACTGGCCGTCCCCCATCCTTACGCAGAGAGCAGGAAACACGAAGCAGATGTATGCACGGAGGCGATGGAGGTTGTTTAGCCGTTGATTGAGGCGGCGATCTTGAATTCAACGCGTACACGCCCAAGATCACGTGATACACGCGTCGAGGAACCGTGTAGTTATTTTTGGTAATGGCCTAACAGGGAATAAAAGCAGCGTAGCAGACACTAATCTGTAGCGACTCTTGCTAGTTCGTTGCATTGCAAGATGAACATAAAACGAAGGGTGTTCACGAGCAATATCTACGCCAAAAGCTTTACAGAAATGCAATAACAAAATCGCCACCGTGAAGCCAGCTTCTTCCACAGACAACAGTCAGACGTGCTCTACTCTTACAACAGTCCTCCCACGGCATGCTCCCAGATGATGCCTAGCCAGTGAATCAACAAGACAGGCCTATCATACAAGTCGATATCTGCTCACCTAGTACGCGACGATCTGGCCATTCTCGCTCTTCGTGGGCTGCTCAGCCGGTATGGTGTTCACGTCTGCGCGCTTGTTATATGCCACGATCTGGCCATTCTCGCTCTTCGTGGGCTGCTCAGCCGGTATGGTGTTCACGTCTGCGCGCTTGTTATATGCCACGATCTGGCCATTCTCGCTCTTCGTGGGCTGCTCAGCTGGCATGGTGTTCACGTCTGCGCGCTTGTCGTAGGCTACAATCTCGCCCGTGTCGCTCTTCGTGGCCTTCTCAGCTGGAATCGTGTTAACGTCGGCACGCTTGTCGTAGGCTACGATCTCGCCCGTTTCACTCTTTGTGGCCTTCTCAGCCGGCACGGTGTTCACGTCGGCGCGCTTGTTGTAGGCCACGATCGCGCCATTCTCGCCCTTCGTAGGCGTCTCCTCGGCCATGGTGTTGACATCAGCACGCCTGTAGGCCACTATTCTGCCATTCTCGCCCTTCGTGGGCGTCTCCTCGGCCACGGTATTCAGGTCCGCCCTCTTAATGTAAGCAGGGATGACCTCGAACGGTACAGCGGGTTCTCTGGCCACCAGTGCCTGCTGCAAATGCTCTCAGAACTGGATGTTTCTCACATGGACTGACGGACATACCCGCATCGGCATCGGCATAGGAGCTGCGATAGCCTGACCAGCGAACAAGAAGGCCGCGATGGCGAAAAGGGTGGAACGAGAGGAGATCATCGTGAATTGGGGTATGGGGAGGGATAGAATGCAATTGACTAGGAGGCTGAAGGAAGGTTGCGATTCGAAGGTCGACCAGCGGCCAAGTGAAAGGATGAAAGAAACAAAAAGGTGGGCGTAGACACCGACGGGGCAAGAACGAACGAAGGCGAAAGGAAAGATGTAAGGCCGAGCGTACTTAAGGACTGGCGACGCCGGCCATCAGATCGTTGTAGCAACGCACAGTAACCAGGGGCTATTACCATACTAGTCAGCGACTTGATCATCTTTCCTGATGAATTTCCCACGATTAGATTTCCTCTGAACGCCCGATCATTGGCTCTACTCTGCCGTCTGCATCAGCTCGAACACACACCGCCATGTCTGACCCGCGTTTCTCTCGACTGAAAAGTGACCCGCGTTTCCGTAGACTGAAGAGGAAAGATGCAAAGGTTGTCGTCGATGACCGTTTCAAGTCCATCTTCGACCAGAGCAAGAAAAAGGACAAGAAGCGCGGTGCAGGTACGTCCGTCCAGCTATCCTCACATGAGCACAGGACTAATAGCGATATCTTAGGTCGCTCGGTCGACAAATACGGACGACCAGTCTCTGACAATCAAGAGCACGACAACCTACGGCAGTTCTATCGCCTAGAGAATGAGGAAGAGCCTGCTGGACCGGACTATGCACGCGGAGAGGTCCTGCTGCAGTCCTCGGACGAAGAAGACAATGCCCAGGACCAAGAAGAGGGTGAGAGTGAAGACGATGGCATTGTTATCTTGGGTACGGATAAGCGGAAGCCCCAAGAGGATGAGGATGCGGAAATCAATCTGGACGAAAACGATTTCGCCGACCTTGAGGCACAGGCCGCAGAATATTCCAAGGCGCATCCAGACGAGTCACAGGATACGGATGTTATGCCAACCCGCCGCATAGCGGTTGTTAATCTCGATTGGGATCATGTACGTGCTATCCACCTCTACAAGGTCTTTTCGTCCCTCGTATCCCCCACACCGTCTGTCGCGGACAACGGGAAATCTGCGAAGAACGTCGTACGGGGGAAGATCCTGAGTGTTCGCGTGTACCCGAGCCAATTTGGCAAGGAAAGAATGGCGAAAGAGGAGAAAGAAGGCCCACCTGCTGAGCTCTTCAAGAAGAAGGCCGCCAATTCTGATGATGAACTCACCGCAAACGACATCATAGAAATTGGGGACGCACAAGATTACGACGAAGACGCCCTCAGGAAATACCAGCTCGAACGGCTGAGGTATGTTTCACAAGTACCATCTCTTGTCGGTGCTAAATCGAGTCAAGTGCAGATACTATTATGCTATCGTGGAATGTGACAGTGTCCAGACAGCGACACATGTATATAATGAACTACAAGGAACTGAGCTTGAGTACTCTGCGAACGTCTTCGATCTCAGCTATGTTCCCGACGACATGAGTTTCGAAGAAGAGTGCCGGCGAGTAACGCATGCAGCCTCGGCGGCGGCATTGACTTACAGAGTTTCTAGCGATGAAGCTAACGACGACGCGAATGTGGCATACAAGGCCCTGGATTTCGTGACCGACGTATGTAGATTGTCTACGCATTGTACATATATTGATCGTCGTCTTGTTAGGCCCTGAGACACTCCCGCGTCAAACTTACTTGGGATGAGGATGACCCCGAACGTGTCCGCGTGACAAGGCGCGCGCTATCCAAGAAAGAGATTGAGGAAGCTGATTTCAAGGCATATATTGCTTCATCCTCGGAATCCGAGGAGGACCCAAGTCATCGGGAAGAAGCTGCGAAGAAGGGGGCAAGTCGGGATAAATTGCGCGCCCTCTTGCTAGGAGGCACCGATGAACTCCCGGAGGGGTGGGGCACCCAGGACAACAACAAAGCCGATGTGGACATGGAGATCACCTTTACCCCCGGCCTGAGTGAATCGAAAGACCAGCAAGGGGATGAGACGACCCTAGAGAAGTATCAACGGAAGATGAAGGAGAAGCGCAAGAAGAGGAAGGAGGAACTAAAGACGAAGGCAGCTGTAAAGGAGGAGCCGACTAGAGCCGACGACTTCTTCGGGTCAGACAGTGAAGGCGCAAGTGCGGTGGAAGGTGACGTCTCCAGTGAGCGGAAGGGGAAGTCAAAGGGCTCTATCTCCCGTCATGTCTCCACTGCTGAAGAGCTAAGTCTTCTCGCGGCCGCGGATAACCCTGAGGCGGCGCCTCGCCACTTTGATATGAAGGCAGTGGTAAAGTCGGAGAAGGCCAGAGGGAAGAAGAGGCGCAGCAAGAAGAACCCCTTGGATGAAGGCGAAAATGAGACTCAAGAGGACTTCAAGATCGATGTTCAGGACGAACGGTTTGCCGCCTTACATGAAGACTACAACTTTGCGATCGATCCTAGCAACCCCCGGTGCGTCTCTTCCTTCCCTTTCACTAATCATGTCACTAAACCACCTCTGTCTGTAGCTTCAAGAAAACAAAGAGCATGTCGGCGCTACTTGAGGAGCGCTCTAAACGCAAGAAGGCGACGCCGCACCATTCGGATTCTGCTGCACCTAGGACCGGCGCAATAAGCAGCGACCGAACTCTGGAGAGTTTAGTTCAGAGCGTCAAGCGGAAGAGCGTGGCTACGGAGGGCCCTTCGAATGGGAAGCGGAGGAAAGCTTAGAACCATCAAGTTTCTCCAACCCAAAAGTACAGCACTCATCTGCTAGTTAACTTACACATACCGGCGCTACATAGATTCTTCGGACGAGTTTGCCGTGTATTATCAGTGGTACGCTATAGTACAATGCTCAAGCACACACACACATATATATATATAATATGCATCTATCGTCCGGATAAGTGACAGATTACTAACTCGGCACGAGCACACGGTCCTCCCGCTCTTCCTGTCTCTCCCGTGGCACGGCTTCTGGTTCTAGTGGTGTTGTTAGAGTACACGCGTGACTTAACAAAATGTGAAGTACCTTCTGAGACGACAGGCGCCGTTGTGGGTGGTGCGGGAAGGTCCACTTTCCGAGGCTCCGCTTCCTGGACCTGAAATCGGGCAGACCGGATGTGAATGCATGAGCAAGAAAGTGAACCGAGTCACGCACGCTCTCTGCTTGGAGGGCCTTGAGTTCCTCTTCCACAGCTTCCTCTTCCTCACGGCTCAGACTCTTGGACAGCATCTCGTCAATTTCCTGTAGCAGTGCATCGTCAGCTCTCCGAATGGCACGCCTAAGGGACAAAGCACGCACCCGTTGATATTCCCTGGCTTCTGCAGTCTCCTCCAGTAGTTTCTCCACGCTCTCCACGTTCATCTCCTTGTGTATCTCCTTCAGCACCTCATTCCCTTGCTTCAAGCCATGGAGTACGGAGACTTCGATCAGCGAGAACTCAATGGTCGAGACCTGAAACGTCCCATGTTAGCCTCGTTCGCGCACATACACAAGCCAGCCACCTACCAGCTGTTCCAAACTCGCGAGCTGTCCATCCGTCTTCAGCAGTAAGCTCTCCTGGTACTTCCTTCTCCGGAGTGCTATGAGGGCTCGCTGCTTGTCGCCAGCAGCCAGATGTTGTCGAGCGATCTCCTTCTCTCTATCTAGGACATGCTGTAACTGCAGACGGTATGGTATGTCTCCCAACTTGCTCCTGGGAACGCAACGGACGCACCTTCCGCTGATACTGCTTCAGCTTATCTCGCTGGAGTTTGAGGCTGTAAGTTGGCAGCAGAACTGGATCGGTATGTGTTACCTCTGAATAAGAGGACAGGGAGGCGTACGGACTCTAGTATAGCGCGATCCTGCGCGGTTACTTTGGGCGTTGACTGAGATGCGCCCATAGCGTACTATGCCGAGGACGTGTGTATTGTAGTTTGCGCCCGTGTCATACAGAGTTCCTTCTGTCGTAGTGTCAGTGTAATGGCCCCAGCATAGCCAGGAACAGCGCGGAAAGCTAGGCTGGAAAGGCAGCAGTTGACGATACTGGACGCCACTTTGGCGGCCTCGCGGTTCGAGCGCCCTTGATTAGGCTCTCTGGGCTGCCGTCGACGATGTTGCAGGGCTACATCTAAAAGGGACGCGAGTTCTACCCCCTCGGCCGACTGTCTTTTGCCAAAGAGCTCGGGGCCACAATAATGTCGCGACGGTGGCTGTTTTGGAGCGCCCTCGCTCACATCGGACGGTATGCGCTTCGCGATACTAAAGTGCCCTAAACTGCTAACTGCGAGCCAGGCTTTCTACGGTTTTGCAGATTCTGCTATTCCTCCCGCTAACGCTCTCAACGCTTTCGACGCCTGCCTTTCTCCTGCTTTCTTTCCTGCTTTTCCTGCACTCGCTCATCCACGGCACCCTCCTGCTGCTATGGGGCTCCCCTGCGCTCTCCATCCTTCAAGTGCCCATGCACCCGTTTCTCCTGCTAGTCTGCTTCAATGTGTTCTCGCAGTCCCCTAGCCCATGGCTGACGACCGCCGCGTCGTGGTGGGGAAACTTCCTCAAGTTTTCAAGCCCGGGGTTCATCATCCTCGAAGGCCTCAGTAGCCTGCTGGTCGTTCAGAAGCTGGGTCAAGAAGGGAAGGAGCTCGTCGGCCAGGGAGAGGGCTACCAGTTTGGTTTACTTATTGCAGCCGCAGCAGCTTATGTGACCTCGGCCTGGTGGATAGTCGTGGTACGTGCATCGCTGTTATATGCCTCTGCTTTCCGTTCATAGAACTCGTCCTTAGGCGTACCCATCCGCCGCATCCTCCCCCCTGTCGTCTACTCTCCTCGGCGTAGCTCTGACAGCATTCCTTTTCCTCACCTTCATCGGGTTCGGTCTCCGCCGTACGAACATCATCGAGTCCTCGGGGCTCGCCCTGTTCCTGGCGTACAACGTCTGGCTATGCGGCTTTGACCAGCAGTCATTCACCGACCCCGCGTCCTCCTAGTGCGTCCTAGCAATACATATCCCTCCACTCGGCGCGTGCTAACCACTCGCCTGTCAGCGCACCCCTGATAGAGAACATCCTCCCCCACCTGCAGACGCTCGTCAACTTCATCACGAACACGCTCCCGAAGCCCGTCCTCGTCGCGTTAATATACCGCCTCTCGATCCTCCACCTCGCGTCTCGCATACTCCCCACGATCGGTGCGGACGCATGGGAATCGGAATACGGCGTCGACGATGGCTGGGAAGGGCGGCCTGTGAGTCGTACTGCGTCTGCGTGGTGCAGGCCCTGTAACTCATGCAATGACAGACCTCAAAACTGACACGGTTACTACTAACCTACCGGCAGGCGATCTTTGTCACAGTCTATTCGAACCTCTTATGTGTGTATACCTTCCCCTTGTTTCGTTTATTCACAGCTAACGGTACTGTTCCCTCAGTACTAGACCCTTCTTCACAGATCTGGTGGCGCTGGATGAACATCTTCTTCACGCTCGTGATCTGGTCCGTCGAGCTCTTCGTGAGCGCCGAAGACGACCCGATCACAAAAGAGTGGAAAGTCGAGTAGTCGAGCCCGAGCCGTCTGAGCCCTTTCATGCTATTGGTCCCTTCTATATTATCAACCACCGGAGACATACCCATGTCTATCACGCATATCAGACACGGACAGGAGCCGCATATCGCACATAGTTGTATATTCACTTCCATTCAGTAATTCTCTCTCTCGGACGAATGCTATGACTTTGAATAACAGTTGCTGCAGCAGCGATGAAGCATTCGTCTGGTGCATCCTCAGAGGAGACATTCAGTCCTTTTACTGCCTTACACCTAGGTGACATGACAGGACACCCGTTTACAAGCTCGTCAAACCCAGGACGGACTCGAAGACGTGCAGGGCGAGCTGCGGCTGGTCCTCGGGAATCATGTCTGTAAAGCGCACAAATCAGCGTTGACATCGCCGGGCCACCAAAATCACCACTCACGGCCGGCGTTGTTCACCTCGATATACGTCAAGTTCCTGCGGCAATCTCATGAGTCCCAACATCCAGTCTCCGAACCGTGTGCTACTCACCTCTCGGAGTGGTATACCCCCTTCTGCGTGTTACCCAGCAAGAGCGGGGTGGTCGGCGGCGCCTGGAACCCCTGTGCGCCGTTCCAGGTCAGGTTCTGGATCGTGATCCTGTCGCCGAGGCTGAACAGGATCGCGTCGTCGAGCCCGTGCCAGAGGGTGATCCCCCGCGGGAGGGTGGACAGCAGGTGCGGGAAGAGGGCCTCGGTGTAGGCCGAGTTGTCGTTCTAAGGGGGACGGTTTTGGGTTAGGGATTCGCGAGGGAAGTATGCGCAGTACGTACGCCGTTGACGAACACGTCCTGCGTGCCCGTTGTGAGATGTATGTGCCGGGAGGAGAGGATGGACATACCACGTTCGAGCACTCGCTCCACTGGCCAAAGCCAGGGACATGCAGCAGCGTCTGCACATCAGAGCGCTGTGCACAACCACCACATCAGCAACCGGCGCCTACTTCCCCACTCTTGGGATGGACTCACCGAGAAGTAGTCCTCGATGGGATCGCTCGGCGTCGGGCACTTGTCCGTGACGCGGTAGATATCGAAGCAGCTGTTCGCATTCTCCGCTGCGTCTCGTCAGCCTCGAACGGAAGCGTCGACCGGCGAACGGCGCACCTGCGCTGTAGAACTGGTCGAACAGGTCGCAGCTCCGCGAGACGGTGTCCTTGTTCCCGTTCGGGAGGTCGATCTTGCCCTTGGGCGGGTACGTCAGCTGGTCGATGATCTTCTGGTAGCTGAATGACCACATTCAGACCCTCGGCACGCATTCCCCCGCGGTCAAGCACTCACCCGCAGGACACGGCCTTGCTCTGGAAAGACTTGACCTGTGCGTCGGAGAAGCCGAGCGTGCTCTGCTTGGCAGCGGAGAAATTCGCCACAGGGACTTGCTCCGAGGTAATGCTGCCATTGTCCTTAGTCAGCTCCATCGCCGAGAACATACAAGCCCAGGGCAAGTACGAACAAGCTGCTGTAAACACCATCATTGATGAGCAGTCCCTGGAGGGAGAGCGGCAGCGCCGCCTTCTCGGCGGAGCTCGCATCGACGATGCGCGTGGCGATGTACGGGATGTAGAAGCCCGCGTAGCTCTCGCCGGTGATGAACAGCTTCTTGGACTTGAGCTCGGGGAAGACGGAGAAGAATTGTTGGCTGCGCGATGAGACGAGATTCAGGTTTGGGGGGTCAGCGAGGATAGTGGGGCTCACAGGAAGCCGTAGAACTGGTCGGCCAGTTCGTTCTCGTTGTGGATGTTCGGCGTGCCCTTGGTGAATCCGGTTCCGACGGGCTTGTGGCTACAGGTCAGACGGTGGTTGCGTGACTTTATTATAAGATATCACCTGCTCGATCCAGACGACGTCGGAGACGGTCGTCCACGCGTATGGGTTCTGCACGGGCGCAGAAGTGCCGGGCTGGAAGGAGACAGGGCCGTTCTCCTGTACTCGGCAGACAGACCGCATCAGCATTTGAATTGCGGTGCACAAGTCACGAGGGAATACTGACCTCGAGGAAACCCTCGAGCGAGCTGCACCCGGGACCTCCGTTGAGCCAGATGGTCAAGAACTCGGACTCGCTGGGCTGGGACGAGGGCCAGTACCAGAAGAACAGCTCCTACATTCAAGAGTTCGACTCGACTTTCTCCTTTGCAAGAATCGAATGCACCCACCCTAGACTCATTAGAGTTGTTGGAAATGGGAAGGCGCCCCGCCCAGGAGTCCTGGAGCTCAAAGGTGACGAGCGGCAGCGCGGACGAGTTGACGTGGAACGCGTCCGCCTTCGGGTTGGCGAACTTGGGGGTGTAGAACTTGGCGGGGTCGGCGCGCCTGTGCGGGGCGGGTGCGTCGTCGGTGAGCAGGAACTTGGTCCCGCGGAGGCGCTCGATGCGGGGGTCGAGGGCGAGGACGGCGGGGAGGAGGGCGAGCAGGGGGAGGAGGCGCATCGCGGATGGGACGCTGGGGCTGGCCGGGTGTGCAGGCCGCGGACTTATCAGTACTCGGGGTCGCTAGGAGGGCCGGGGGAGATGGCGTCAGGTCGCGATGTGGCGATCGAGACCGGGACGGCTAACCATCACCCTCGGAAGCGCAGGGACCATATGCTGTGCTGGGCGAGTGGGCGGGCGCATGTGGCTGCCCACAAGGCTGGTTTCCCATTGGGCCTGCGTTCGCTTCTGTGCGCACGATCCCTCGGAGGCTACCATCATTTCGTTCACAGAAGCTGCCCAAATATGGAAAGCGTTGTAGTTCGTATGCGCAAGTCCCCGTACATGCAAGCCTAGGCATTCGCCTTCCATTCTGCATCTTCCTCTTTCTCCCCGTCGTAGTACTCCCTCTTCCAGATCTGCGCCTCCTTCTTCACCTGCTCCAGCGCCCACTCACACGCCTCGAATGCCTCCTTGCGGTGCGGCGCCGACACGGCGATGACAATCGAAGGCTGGCCCACGGGGACTGTCCCGAGCCGGTGGTGGATAGCCATCCGAGTGAATCCCCCCCCGCGCACGTCTTGTAGATGCAGATGGAAGCTGGTGCGGTTGAGAATGCTCGACATGGTCTTGATGGCCAGCTTGGAGTACGCCTGGTATTCCAGCTTCGTCACGATCTTGCCTGTGCATCATAGTCCAGTATCCCCGTCCGTAGATTGGTAGCTGTATGCGTATGCACCTTGGAAAGTATTCCTCGTCGTGCCGATGAAGACGGCGGTGGCACCCGCGCCGTCGTCTGCGACCGAGTCGATGATGGCCTGGGTGTCGAGCGGGCAGTGGGTGAGGACGGCGACGCCGTGGTCTGTTTCGTGGCGGGCATCGACCGAGGCAGACGAGGGGATTGGCAGGGACATGGCAGACCCTGACGAAGCGTTCGAGTCTGACTTTATACGCGACTGATAAGATAAGATCCGCCTTGTGCTGTCGCCCGTGCTTCGCCGCGTCCAGCGCGCCCATGGCTCTCCGCACGCGCCCCCTCCTCCGCCGCCGCCCGCCCCTTATCCGGCGTCGCTCCCTCAGCACCCTCCCGCCCTTCGTCGACGTCCACCCCGAAGTCCAGCATGCCCTGCACACCAACACGCCCGTCGTCGCCCTCGAGTCCACCATCATCACCCACGGCATGCCGCCCCCCACCAACCTCGCCACCGCCCTCTCCGTCGAGTCCATCGTCCGCGCCCACGGCGCCGTCCCCGCCACCATCGCCGTCGTCCAGGGGCGCGTCAAGGTCGGCATGGACAAGCCCCTGATTGAGAGGCTCGTGGAGACGAGCAAGCAGGGCGGCGTGGTCAAGGTGAGCAGGAGGGACGTGGGGCCGGTTATCGCGCTGGGAAAGGATGGCGGGACGACGTGCAGCGCGACGTTGATATTCGCTGCGTTGGCCGGGATCAAGGTGCGTTGTGTTCCGCTGCGTCTTTGGCTTGCGCTGACGCCGATGGATATCTCAGGTGTTCGCAACTGGCGGGTAAGACATGACCAATTATCCCGCATAACTGCATAAGACTCCCATTCTCCCCAGCCTGGGCGGCGTCCACCGCGGCGGAGAAAACTGTACGTCCCTCCCACTCACTCCCATTTCCCTTCACCCAAACAGCCCCCACAGCCCTCGACATCTCTGCCGACCTCCACGAGCTCACGCGCTGCCCCGTCGGCCTCGTCTCCGCCGGCGTCAAGTCCATCCTCGACATCGGCCGCACCCTCGAGTACCTCGTGAGTCCCCTCCGTGCCCTGCCCGCCCGCCCGCACTGAACGTTTGGGCAGGAAACACTGGGCGTCCCTGTCCTGACGTACGGCGAGACGGATGACTTTCCGGCGTTTTACAGCCCCGCGAGTGGCTTCAAGGTACGCTCGCACCCCCCGTGTTGCGCCTCACACCACCCTGACTCATCCTCGCAGAGCCCATACGCCGTCAACGACCCCACCTGCGCAGCGCGCATCCTCCGTACGCCCCCTCTCCTCTCCCTCCTACTAACCGCCCACCCCCAACCCACCCAGACACCCAATCCCTCCTGGACATGCCCACCGGCGCCCTCTTCGCCGCGCCCATCCCCGCCGCGCACCACGCCGCCGCCGCGCAGATCCAGGCCGCCGTTGAGCAGGCCGTCAGGGAGAGCGAAGAGAACGGCGTGAGCCGCCGCGGGAAGGAGGTCACGCCGTGGCTGCTGAAGCGCGTCGGCGAGCTCACCGGCGGGGGGAGCTTGAAATCGAGTGAGTGGTTGTCTCTTGTGTGTGATGCGATGGGGCTGATGTGAATGTGTAGATGTGGCGCTGATTGAGAATACTGCAAAGATCGGTCCGTGTCCTAGGGACGGAGTGGATTGTTCCCTGCTGAGCTTACTACGAATATAGGCGCCCAAATCGCGGTTGCGTACGCCAACCTGCTCAAGGACCAAAAGGAAAAGATCGGAAGTACCGGAGCTAGTGTAAGATAACCATACGCAAGTTCATGTACCGCAAATATCCAATGAAATATACCGTGTGTCCCAGGCCTCCCAGCCCTCCATTCCGTCCTCTTCACCGCCATCCCGGCCACCCGCAACTCCCCCCTCCCCCCCATCCCAACCGCGCGCCCACGCGCCCCTCGTCGTCCTCGGCGCCTCCGCCGTCGACATCACCGCGCGCCCGCACCCCACGACCGCCGACCTCCAGGCGCACTCCACCGCCCCGGGCAGCGTCGCGCTCTCCCTCGGCGGCGTCGCGCGCAACGTCGCCGAGGCCGCCTTCCGCCTCCTCGCCTCGTCCTCCGCGGTCGCGCTGGTGTCCCCGCTCGGCCGCGACGCCTTCGGCCGCCTGCTCGTGGGCGAGCAGCGCCGCGCGGGGATGCGCGTCGACGGGCTCGTCGAGGCGCACGCCGCGGAGCGGCGCACGGCGGTGTGTAATATGGTGCTGGACCAGCGGGGCGGGCTCGTGGGCGGCGTGGCGGATATGGATGTTGTGAGCGCGATGAAAGCGCAGGACGCGGTTGCGGCGCTGGAGCGGTTCAGGCCGCGCGTGGTTGGGTTGGATGCGAATCTGAATGCGGAGACGATTACTGCGGTGGTGAGGTGGTGTAGGGAGCGGAGAGTCAAGAGTGAGCGTTTTCGTTGTCGGGATATTTGTATGCATTGTTGACCGCTGCTCCCTAGCTTTCTTGTGAGCACATCTGCGTCTTTCACGCCGCTTTCGGCATAGTTTCTGACATCTCCCGCAGCGAGCCAACTTCAATCACGAAATCCACCTCCATCCTCCCAGCCATCGCGTCCTCGCTCTCCTCCTCGCCCTCGACGTCTCCCGAATCCCCCGTGACCTTCGCCTCCCCGAACATCCTCGAGCTCAAGCACCTCTACCACGCCGCCCGCTCAGAACCGTTCGAGCTCACCGCCCACCCTGCCTGGTGGCAGACCATCGACGCCTTCTCGCTCTCCTCCGAGTTCCGCACCGACCTCGAGCACCTCTCCCGGCGCGACATCCCGCATGCGCAGCAGACGCTCGGGTTCCTAGTCGACGAGGGCGTCGCGCAGATGGCAGTCAACCTCCTCCCGTTCTTCCAGCACCTCGTCGTCAAGTGCGGCGAGCGCGGGGTGGTCGTTGTGATGCGCGCGAACGCCGCTACCTCAAAGTGGGTCGCTGAGCGTAGCAACATCCACGCGCGGTGCGTCGTCGCACACGGCAAGACGGGCGCAGGGGAGATAGTGGTGCTCAAGCACTTCCCTGCCGCCGCTGTAGACCCGGCGACGATAGTCAATGTGACCGGGGCGGGTGACACCCTTGTTGGGAGTATACTCTCGAGCCTGGTGCGGAACCCCTCTGCATTCGAGCATCCAGAGACGATGGATCAGGCTATCGCCCTAGCCCAACGGTGTGCTGTGATGACGCTGCAGAGCCCTCACGCCGTCTCACCCTTGCTTTCCGAGTTGACATAGTTTATACATCAAATCAACTGGAATAATATACACATGGCTAGCTTGCTATCGACTGTTTACCAAATGTGACGTCTATGTCGCCGGTCAAAAAATTCTCAATAGGCACGTTCGTCTTCGCGCGCTTGGCAGCCTCTCTGACGGCTGCCTGCGCTTTCTTCTCGTATCGTCTCTGCGGGCGAAGACGTGAGTATCCACTTTTGCGTAGAGGGTTGATTCTGCGCTACCGTACCTGTGCGCCGTGTTTCAACCGCGTAATGATGTTGGCGGCTTCGCCCTTCGTCAGCTTCGCTATCCTCTGGTCGTACTCCTCGACTTTGCTGCCGTCACCAAAGTCTTGCAGAGAGGTGATCTTGCGGGAACCCCAACGTTTCCGGATGAACTCCTTTTGGGTATCTGTCGCCGGATGCCGCCGCCAGGCAGCTGAACGCAGTAGGCTGTCGGGATATTTGATGAGTTCTATGTCAGACGGTTGGAAACAGGAGCTTACCCCACAGCTTGTGGCCCTCGCAGGACCTTCTTCTGAGCATAAGTATCGCAGCCTCGTACGGCCTCCTCGAGAGTGTGAGCCTTCAGTATCTCTCGACTCCGTGCATATGGAGGCAGGCGCATAGAAGCGGCCGTCTGTCTATCTAACAGGATAGAATTGTAGTGGGCCTTCCAATACTCCTCTTCTCCTGGCGGACGCGCTGGTCAGGCTCGGCTCATGTCGCTGGAATATATACGACAAACCTTCCGCGCCCTTGACTTTCTCTAATCGAATCTGGCCCCTCCCGAGACATTCCAGAACATAGATGTCATCACCGCATCCTACCCAAGAGAGCGGACTAAGCGCCGCGATATGCGGTGCGCCCGAGGCCTGATCAGCGAGCTCAAACGGGTCTTCATAGTCAATGTATGTGACAGAGGTCGGGTCTGGAATATCGTCTGGGCTGTCCGCCTTGAGGCCCTGAGTGCCATCTGCTGTTGGCGCGGCCCGCTCCTGCAATGAATCAACTGTTTCACCTGCATGGGATGGTCGGGGCCCTTTCTACGACTTCGGAGGTACTGTAGACTCACCATCGATCACTTCAGAAGGATCCAAACCAAACAGTGTAGGGACGCAGACTATTCCGGCTACACGATTCCGACTATCCACGAAATCGATAATAAGACAGTCCTCCTTGCCAGTTCCCGGCGACAATCTCATGCCGCGTCCAATCTGGGAGGAGTCAGTCAAGGTCGTACCTCTCACGCACGGTGCTGTGTCACACACCATCTGAGCAAACAAGTTACGCGAACGAGTCGGCCTAGCCAGGACGACGCAATCGATGTTCGGAATATCTGCTCCTTCCGTGAGGATACCTACTTTCTGTGAGACGGGAGGTTACACTAGAAGTGGGTGTCACGCATACCACAGTTAACCAGAACCGGGAACGTTCCCTCGCGAAATTCGGTGATCAGTTTTGTTCGTTCTGCTACGGGTGTTCCAGCATACAAGTAGCGCGCATCCACTCCTGCTTCACGGAATGTCTTAGTTAAATGAGCAACATGAGCAAGATTGACGCAAAAGACAAGGGTGGACTTTCGCGTCGCTAGGTCAATGATGTCAAGCGGAGAAATCGACGGAGGACTGGTCAGGCATACAAGCTCTGTCTAACCAACTTTGCACCACCAGTTTGTTGACGGTGTCTGTATTTATTACTTGAGCGAGACTTCTCGTGACGAAGTCGCCTGAACGGGAGCTGATGCTGACGTTGTTTAAATTCATGTTGGCATGGACCGAAGTAAAGCGAACATTACAGAGCCTGATCAGGATTCAAGTTAATACACACCTATCCTTGGCTTCTGCAGTCAGGGAATGGACTCACCATTGTTCTTTCATCATCTCCAGAAAACTGCGATGGTACACTATGCGTTCAAATACCGAACCAAGAGCTAGGCCGTCATGCCGACTGAAGGTTGCCGAGAAGCCTATGATGGGTATGGTGTGAGGATGTACTTGCGACTTTATCACTCCATCTGGGCTTTTTATGGCGGGAGCAAAATGGGACAAAATATTTCGATATCTGCGACAGACAATCCAGTTGGGGCGCCGTCTATTGCGGATGATGTACTTACGATGGGGATGCTGCGTGATGGGCTTCGTCCACTACAATAGCTTTCAATCTTGCAGGATCGAACTTTCCGAGGCGGTCACCTCGGAGGAGCGTCTGGTAAGTAGCCACGGTCCTTGATGTACCCAACTTGTCAGCCGGAGGGTCGGAACTCATGGGTAATAGCACTGACACGTCTGCGCGACCTGATGCTCGGTGCTTTTGTCCCTGCTCAATATCGACCTCCCAGTCGGGACGCAACTTGCGGGCTTGTTCCGCCGCTTGATATGCCAGTTCTCTGCCATTTACAATGACGAGCGAACGGGTTGCCTCAGGGCTAGACACCGGGACGGGGATTCTCGAGAGTAAAGATACAAAGACTGTAGTTTTCCCCGAACCCGTTGGAAGTGAGACACCAACTCTGGAGAGACCGGAGTGTAATGCATGCATGCATGCATCCAGACAAGCCTCCTGGTACGGTCTCAAGAGTACGTTTGACTCTGACGCCCGGGTTCCACAGTTACGACGCGTCCTTAAAAGACGAAGGATGGCGAGCGTCCGTTGGCGGTCGAAACATATTGGCATGAACAACGAGCGCAGTGTAGAAATTCAACTTTCACCGCAAGTGCTAAGTACATCTGTGCCACAACGATAGCCACAGTAACGTTGACACACAGCGTCACGGTGACACTGTTCGAATACTCTTCAATTTCAAGGGTTTATGGCCCCCACAAATATCGATGAGCCTTGCACTCTCATGATGCCGACGACAGTCTCGTTTGGGTTCTGTATGTTTTCTGCATTCCGTATGTACTAGCCCTACAGTGGGCCTGAACCCCACGACAAAGCGCAGAGACGATAAAAAGGATATAATCTGAGTGTCTATGCGCAAGATCGTAAAATATAGCGTAAAAAGAGAAACCCAGCCAGCGCTCCGCTCTATCTCCCAACCAAGTCCTTTTAACCAGATCCTGCATGATACTGTGAGTTTCCAGTTCAAATGCGTTCCCAACACATGATATCACTTACCACCGGAGTAGACCTTGCCGAACATGACCTCCTGGAGCTTGTCGTACAAGGAGAGCACACCAGCACCAGCAACACCCCGAAGAATGTTGGCGCCAGCACCCTTGAACAGGGACTTGGCACCCTCCTTGGCGATGATTTGCGAGCCAGCGTCGAACATAGACTTGTAGTGAACACCACCACCAGACGTCATCATCATGCGACGACTAATCGACGCATCAGCAACGATGAATGACACAGATCACAGACCAAACGCACCGAATAGTGTCCAGAGGGTAGGAAGCAAGACCAGCACCAATAGTAACACCCCAGCCGAGCAAGAAGGACGCGAAGAACGAGCCTTGGAGAGCACCAGTGAGAACAACAGGCTCTGGAGAGCAACGCCGAAATATTAGCATCCTGAACATGTGATATCCGGAAACTGTACGTACTGAGGGAGTCATAGACACCGAAGTAAAGACCACGGTAGACAATGATACCAACAACGGAGGGGACGAAACCACGGTACAGGCCGGCAATACCATCAGAAGCCAAGGTCTTCTTGTAAACATCAATCAAGCCGTTGAACTGACGAGCTCCTCCACCCTTGGCAGACTTCGCGTCGTTGGCGAGACGAGTACGCGCGTAGTCAAGAGAGTAGACGAAGAGAAGGGAAGCAGCACCAGCAGCACCACCAGACATCACATTGCCAGCGAACCACTTCCAGTAACCCTCAGACTTCTTGAAACCGAACAGGGACTTGAAGTAGTCCTCTGAAGACGGCAGTGTCTTGTGTGAGCTACTTCTCGGAAGCACGAGATGCATGACTTACTGAAGGCGAAGTTCAAGGCCTGCGTAGGGAAGTAACGAATGACGTTGGCAGTGTTACCACGCCATAATGAGACTAAACCCTCGTCCCTGTACGTCCGAGCGAAACAGTCCACGATACCCTTGTAAGGGGTAGCCAGACGACCCTGCTTGATCTAAATCACAAAGTATTAGGGCTTGGGCAATGAATATCACGCGATTACTGGTACCATCTCATCCTGGTTCTGAACCAGCAACTTGATACGCTCAATGGGGGCTGCTGATGTCTTGGCGACAGCCTGCAAAGGACAGTTGATGAGTGTTACATCCAAGAGCAAACTACCGGACCACGTACCGCAGACACACCACCCATCAAGAAGTCGACTGCAGGGGAGATACGCCAGCTCAGCACGCGACACGACAAAAACTATCAGCGCAGACAAAGCTAGGAAGCATACTCACTGGTGAACTCCTTGGCGCTTTTGGTTTTCTTTACGTCGGCCATGGCTGGGAGAGGCGAAGGCCTGGGTATGAAGAGTAGGGATTGAAGGTGGAAGGAAGTTGCAAGACCGCGAAGGAAAAATTCCGCCCAAAAAGACTGCCGGACAGTTTCTATCTCCGCTCCGCTCTGCGCCGAATGACAGCCCAAGTACAGCGCCCGGCCCGATGTGGGTGCGCTTAGTAAGCATTCCCAGGCATTCCCCCACGTTCTTACGGCAAGTTGCAGTCAACTATTCGTGCGATATTCCATCATTGCGTAACAAAAACCCCGCAATACGGGAAAATTAGGGAAGTGCTAGCGGTGTACGTTTGATTGGTCCAAGACGGCTCTTCCACTAACTACGGATTCGAAGTACAAGGTGAATAGCAAAGGAAGGAGCGCCCTGCGAAATATATTCTATGTGACAAGCAGAGGCGCGGCAGAAAGGCTGCTACGATGGCCAGCGGGGAGCGGACGGCCTTGCATAAGAATTACTGCGCACGGTATTATGATAGCTGCTACTATGTCGGCCAGGAGAGCCCGGGGGTTGGTAGTAATGGAAAGCAGGCATCTCCCCGTCCGAAGCTGCGGGAGGACGCTGCCGGGGTGGAGAAGGGGGTGCAGTAGAAACTGACGTGCTCGGTGATGGAACACCAGAACTGCTTGGTCTAATCAAGTGGGAAAGCAAGCGGTTGAGGCTGTAGCCATTCCCGCCGGTGTTATTAGGAGGCGAGGCAGAAGAAGATGACAATGCTGCACCGTTGACATGTCCATTCGTACCATTTGCACGGTAGCCTGGATCTGGTCGTGACTTCTTCCATACAGGTTCTGTGGGAGAAACACCATCTGGCTCGCTTGTCTTTCTCTTCCCTGGTCTTCGCGGAGGAGGGGGAGCTTCTTCATCTGAATCCAAAGTAAGGTCGATCACAGTTTGGCTCATGCTCAATGACTGAGAACGAGGTGGTATGCTGGCATATGATTGGGTCTGCACCAGGCCATTTGTCGAACTCCGTCCATCGGCAGAAGGTGAAAGTTCTCGTTTGACTCGGTCGTCATCTTCATCATCGGAGTCAAGCACTAAGATCTCAACATTGTCAGCTTTCGCCTTTCCCTTCTCCCCGGAGGCACCATTCGTCATGTCGGCACTGGTCTTGGTGGGTGTTCTTGCCATCGTGTCCCTCCGCACAGGCTTACGCGGTGTATCAGGCACGGTCATCGCTTGCTCAGGATGTGTGGCCTTCCACCCTGGAGAAGCATACTTGTTGTCTGAAGTGTGCCACTCCCCATCAGCTTCCACGATTACGTCCTCGACATCCTCGGATGTACGCTTCAGTATGTCATCGAAGTATCTAAGACAAAGCAACATGAGCTAAATGGCAATAACTAAACTGTAGGTCCCTCACCCATCCACTATAAGCTCCTCGACGTTCAGAACACGCTCGCAGACAGGACAGAGCCATGTCGTCGTTTGCTCCATCATCGAAAACCACGAGGTAGCGTCGAAGCATTGGTGGTGAACACAAGCTGCCGATCGTGTTGGAGTTCGTATCCGCATGTAGCTCAGCTAGGGCGTTCGTCATAAGGATGGGCGTACATAGCCTGGCCAATCAAAGGACATACTGGACACTTTAACGACATCTTCTGTGCACCTGCAACGATGTCATCGTCTTCAGAGGCAGTCTGCTTCACTAGAGGGCATGCATAAGTATCTTCCCAAGGAACACGCTCAAGACGCACGCACTCTGAGCCAAAACGTCTTCACGACTCTTGTATTTGCCTTTCTGGAGTCTATCTACCAGCTGCTCCACCGTGGTTGTCTCCACCAACATCACTACCAAGTAATATTTCTGATACATAGTCATAAACCAGCGCATTGATCATCTCTGACAAAATAAGACCAACCTTAGGCGGGACTCCTTGTTGGCTATTGACGTATACCATTTCAACGCGGTTCGACATTTGGGGTGTGATCCTAACCGCTTTCCCAAGATCCGCGGGAGGCGCCGTACCTGGTTTCTTCTTCAGACCCTTGAGGTTCGCAGTTAACTGTACATTATTAACGCGGACTTCGCAAGTCGGGGGAAATTCAATCGGACAAGGGCCAGTGTTTGCACGGTACGCAGTGAGGCCCGGAGAGTAAAAAGAAGACGACGTGCAAAATAGGCGAAGCTGGTACTTTGGACTGTAAAAGAGCAGAATTGGTTAGCTGCGAAGATATGCTCGGTTCCCATGACTTACTTCGTCGACTGTAGTTTCCTAATTTGATCCAGAGTTAGAGAGAAGCTGAGATTGCCTTGTCTTCGGTCCATGGACCCAGCAGACTCTGTAGAGAACTTATTAAGTCATGATCTACTTGATCTCGGACTTCTTACCCGGACATTCCACAACGCTGGAAACGGGTTCGTCTATCCTGAAGAACGGGGAATGCTTGAATCGAATAGCTGTGTTATCCGTGAGTGACCAAATACAGAAGCAAGCTTGACAACGCCTACTAGATTTTGCGGGCGTCGCAGCAGATGAGGTGGCTACAGAGGAAGGAAGAGGCCGACGAGGAGGTGCATATGGGTCATAACGAGGAAGACCACTAGATGTGGCACCGGGAGACTGGTGGTAGCCGTTTAATTTGGTCGAACTACCAGCACCGTACTGACTATGCGTCATGGAATGGGGGTGATACGCGGTGCCATCAGGTGTAAGCTTCGCTGGACTGTAGCTAGAAAAGAGACAGGGAGGTTAGAACCAGTACCGAGTTTGCCACAATACATGCTAGCGTGACGTGATTACAACCCAGAGACTTACACTCCAGAAGTCCGCACTTGGTGAAGGATGGCCTTCGCCTTCATCCATAGTGCCGTATTATTACTCTGCTTCCAACTATCCAACTGACGGACGATCCTGTCTATGAGCTCCTGCTTCTTGCCCGACTTGGATATGAGCGTTGAACAGTCATCGTTAAGTCCTGTGATGATTTGTTTCAATCGATCCACGGTATTTTGCTTGATATTATGCCGCAAGTTCTGTCCAGTCCACAAGCCACAGATGTCAGCTCCTGAATGCCGCAAAATTGAGATTGACATGTACGTCGAAGTCATTCCAAGGATCTTGGCTAGCCATGGATCAAACTGCAGAGCAACGGAACAGCCAGAATCACCGACTCGACCAACGGTACCGAGGCAATTGACACGATAGGTTCTGAGCGGACGGACAAGTTAGGCGTCTGAGCAGGAGCCAAATGAGAGGTGCAGCGGACTTCAAGCTTCAGAGCAGGTAGGAAACCTTATCCCGAGAAAGGTGAAATGCAAAGATTATTAAAATACTCAATTAATCTAAAATATAGGGCAATGAGTTATCGCACGTGATCGATTCAAGTCGAGCACAACCACCCAACCACCATGAGCGAGAAATCCGCCGACCACGATAATCGTTCGAAAGAGGATGAAGATTCCGAGGACAGAGCTGCAAGAGCTCGAGAGGCAGCTGAACAAGCAGGTGAAGGTCATCCTCCCGGTTACACTAGCGCGTGCTACTTCAACCTGGGTTCTGCGTTCCCGCAGCTTTGCCTTACACCTGGAAGCAGGAGTTAGGCGATGTGGACATCGTAGTCCCCGTACCTAAGGGCACGAGATCTCGGGATTTGAACGTCGTCATAGGGAAGAAGAAGTTAAGCGTCGGCCTGAAGGGCAAAGACGCTATCTTGGATGGAGAACTTTGCAAGGAGATCAAGGTCGAGGAAAGTACGTGGACTATCGGTATGTCCTGTTTCCCCATCAACCTGTGCCTTCTCTCATTCGGTGGAAGAGGACCAAGAAGCTGTGCACATCCACCTGGAGAAACTCAACAAGCAGCAGTGGTGGGAGAACGTCCTGACCCATCATCCTAAGATCGATACAACTAAGATACAGCCGGAGAATTCTAAATTGAGTGATCTTGACGGCGAAACAAGGTAGGGCTATGACCAGATGTGAACGCTGATAGGTCATTGACGATAGCTCAGGGCCATGGTGGAGAAAATGATGGTGAGTCGTGCACTGTCTGGGTCACTTCATAGCTACTCATGTTAGTTTCCAGTTCGATCAACAGCAGAAGGTGCTGTAGGGTAACAGAAGAGTCTCGCTCAGAAACTGACCTTTGTCCATTTAGCAAATGGGTAAACCGACCTCAGACGAGCTTAAGAAGATGGAGGTAGGTCGTGGGCTTCGTCCATCGGGAGCTCTTACGAACAAATCATGTAGGCTCTGGAGAAGTTCAAGGCAGCTCACCCAGAGCTGGACTTCTCTAACGCCAAGATATCGTGAATTAGGATAAGATATAATACAAAATATCTTATATACGTGCCGCTCGTAGGCAGATCTACCACCCTTCAAAATCGCCAAACCCGAGCCTCCGCTTTTTCTTCCCTTCCTCCACTCCAATGTCAGCTTCTGGGGCCGGGGATGCGGCACTCAGCGGCCTTTTGTTATTTGCCTTGATGTTCAGGTACTTTCCGACACCTCCACCGGCAGCGATTGCTGGCTGGGCCTCTGTTCCGACCTTAACACCGAACCAGTTCATGTCGTGCCCGGGCTTCTTCTCGGGAGGTTTGTTCGCTTCAGGGTTGGAGTCGGCCTCAGCCCGCTTCGCGAGTTTCTTAGCAAGACGTTCTTTGTAGTCTTCGAACGGGTCTTGGTAACTATTACCACAAGTGAGCGCGAATACTGAATAGCATGACAGTATTGCACGGACATGATGACTTCGGTTATTCTGATGGGCTTCGCGGGTCGCTCCGTCCCAGGCTTCACTGGAAGTTTCTCCAAGGCATCTAGCACATCTTCTCCACCTACCACCTTCCCGAATACCGTGTGTTTCTTATCTAGATGTGGCGTAGCCTTGAACGTGACATACCACTGGGACCTGTATGAGGTTGGGGTTATTACGGCGCATGACCTGTAGAAGAAACATGAACCCTTACCCATTCGTCGATGGACCCTTGTTAGCCATTGCAACGACGCCGCGGCCATCGTGCTTCGCGGCGCCCTTCATATCGTACTCGTCCCTGAATGGTGTGCCCCAGTAGGATTCACCGCCAGCGCCTGTCCCCGTGGGATCACCGGTCTGAATCTATGTTGCGAAGTCAACGCGATGGATAACAGAGGATGATAAAGAGTATACCATAAAACCGGGGATGAGTCGATGGAACAGGTTGTCGTTATACTTGCCGTTACGGGCTAACATCAGGAAGTTGTAACATGTCTTCGGAGCCTAAAGGTACCAGTGTGAACTATGTGAAGCGAGTAGAAAGGATTAGGACTGACCTTCTCGCAGAAGAGCTCGAGGTTCAGAGAGCCGCCAAGACTGGTGACGACCCGCACGTAAGCACGCCTTTTCCCGACATCCTTCTCCTTGCCTTTGCCTTTGGGTGGATTGGAGATGGCTTCGAACATAATTTCTTCCTGGGACGGGGTTAGACGATTATTGCCGCAAACAATACGGACGTACCTCGTCCCACACGAGCCTCGAAGTAGCCGTCTGGGGGTCAACGGAAGTCGATGTTAACGAGGCACCAGGGAGACCGGTAGAATATGGCGAGACGTTCCCTGCATGATACAATGAGGATAAAATAGAACATGTGCCGCCATACGACTTACAGGGCTGGCTCGCCTTCGTCTTCGCAATAGCGGGATTCGTAGCTGCCTTGGTCACTGCCTTGGATTTCTCAGGCTGCGTGCTCGCTTTCGACGCGCTCGGGGCAGGCACCGACGCGGACGGCATTCCGTGAGGGTTCTGCAAGGTAATAACATCTGACCTATGTATCTTTCAGTCCATAGGTCTTTCGTACACCTCCTAGATACCCACTTTTTGAATGGAACATCAGCGACTAAGTCCTTGCCACCTTTGACGCTCTCCGCGAGGAAGACATTCCCAGTTGTTGCGATTGCGACAATGTGAGAATGTTGACTGAAGGGCTTGAATGAGATGGGGTCATGGATTTCTCCAGACGCTTTCCGGGCATAATGAAGCGGAATGAGGTCAGACGGTGCTAAGGGCTCTTGAGTGACGGGGTTGATGTTGTTGTGTTGCCTGAGATTCAATCAGTAAATGCAAGGATTGCAACGAGGCAAGGACGTACTTTAACCACGGAATAATGTTCGTCAACTCGAAGACATTCCCAGTTCCATCCGAGTTCCTCGCGCAAACGGGGTTTTGAAAGGGCTGCGAGGTCAACGCGCAGCAGTCAAATGGGGTGAGATTCCCTGGATGAGGTGTTTGCGGCTTCCTGGAACAGCATACCAGCTAAGAATTCGCTTGAGCACAGGTAAGGAACTATAGGCTTACTGTTTGTATCCTGATGTTGAAGCCGTATGCTGACCGAACATGCCGGAGTGCTCAGCATGGGTGATATACATCTTGTCGGAGTTCCCGTGCCCCATCTTGGTCTAAGTGTTTGGAAGAGTAAGTTGATGATGATAGCAGAGGTCGAATGCAAGTATGTACAGACCAGGCTGAGCGCTAAGGGACCCAGTGCCACTCCGGGGTTAGCTTGAATCGCCGGCCTATGCCGAGCATTGTCGTGTTTGTGGGTCCATGTGTCAAGCACCTTGGACGTCCGGATGCTATTCTTAAGCTTCCCTACTCTCAGACTCGGATGTCGACCGTCGTTGGTTTGGGGCATTATGACAGTACTTATGGCGAAGAGGTGACGAATGCTCTCGAGACTTCACGAACTCGTCGGATTCTCCGGCCTTTCATTCATTTCAGCACACTAGTACTGTCGCATGCCCTCCCCAAGGCCAAGGATGGGACTTTGATCACGACGGCATAGGCGCCGACACTTGCGCTTGCGAAAGCATACGTACGGTGCAACAAGTCTTATATATGATCCCGCCCGCCAGGTCGCCCTGGGTCGCCGAATCATCCGCTACTCCAGACCCGGTCATGGCCTTCCTCTCCACCGTTGCGTCTAGGTCTGCTGGCGTGTCTGTCTGCGTACCGAGATCGTCTCTTGCACTCTTGAATGGAGGGCGTATTAATGTCTCTCCAGCCGCTCGACGGAATTTCTTGACTGTCATAGAGCAAGGGCACGAAGCCTGGAGGCTGTCTCTGGGGCAGAATCCGACAAAGCTAGAGCCAGGATTACATCTCAACATTCCGGTCTTTCATATTATCCAGGCACGAATAGTCAGCTATTGCCTCGGGTCCACACCTCTCACGTATCTATCCCTAGGATGTTGATATGCGAGAGACTTCGGTTCGGCGCATTCTTTTATGATCTAGGAGGGTTTACTAGTGACAATGTGCCCGTCCTGGTCTCTGGGTCGTTGTTTTATCGCGTTAACGACTCGTATCATGCATGCTTCTCTGTCAACAATTTCAAGGACAATGTAAGAAATATTGGCACCTCGGCGATCCGTTCCATCCTCGGCCACTTCTCTGTACGTGTACGATCCTTACGGAAATGATTCTGGCTGGATACACAAATCTGCAGTATGACAATGTGATAAGTGACAGGAACAAGACGAATAAGAAGTTACACGAAACAATCGGAAGCAGTATTGAGAAGTGGGGCGTCGAATGTACACGGTTCGAGATCCAAACATTCAAGCCATTGAACCGAGGTACAGCTGGAACTTCAAATGGCTGCAGAACGGGAGCGTCGTAAACAACTTCTGGACACCCAGGCGCTTGTCAATGTCGCCGAAGGGCATAAACAAAGGACGATACTGGAATCAGAAGGAGGTACTGGTGTCTCTAACGCCATGTCTTTCGTGTTCATTACTGAGCAACCTGCAGCTTTGCAAGCGCAGCTAAACAAAGCCGAAGGTCAGAAACGGTCACAGATCCATGGCAGCATCCGTAAATCAAGGACAGGCCTTAGCTCAGCCAATGAGCATCGTAGCATCAGCGCTCGCTGGCGAAAATAAGGCGGCAACCTTACAAGACAGGTCGAAAGCTCTCGAAGTGCTGGTCGAGCTACGAAGACTGGAACAGCTGAAGGCGATAGCCCAAGGATCAGGGAACACGACCTATTTCTTGGATCCATTGAAGGTCGGACGGGACGCCTATGGCGTCGATAACATGGAAAAGTGGAAGCGGAGTCAGGATGACAGCGAGCAAGCTGTCCCTGCTGTCGAGCATCGTCTCTCTTCTCGTCCTACTTCCAGGACATTGTGATCTGCTTCTCAAAACTGCTATACCCGCGGATTCATCTTCTCCCTGTATTTCTATACAACTTATAGTAGAAGGATTCAGCGATGTGATAGCACCCCCACTCAGAAATGTATGCATCTCAGTTCTGATATATGGTGCTCCTTGACCGGAAACAGCCGGGCCGCTAACCTATTATACCGTTTTGAGCAGAAATACTCACCGGTCCCCAATGCTCCTGCGCCATGCCAGTAAAAGGACTCGCGTCGTTCTCTTCGACTTTCTGGCTCCAACTCTCGTACGTTCTCGCAATGCCAGTGCGGCTGGTCGACCCCTAGCCTTTACTCGTGAAGAGGTCGTCCCACCCGCGCCTTCGTCTGCCTCCCGTGATCCTGCACGCCTCCAGCAAATACGCGCACAAATCAGTAACCTCGGGTCACCTTCTGCATCGGTCCCCTCCGACTCAGACGTGGAGTACTTCAATAAGTCAACCGCTTACTTACAGAGTGCCTTGAAGGAGGGTAATCTCGACAAAGCATGGCAGCACTGGTCGGGTCTAGAGAAGAGACGCCTGTTGCAATTCCTCAGCCCCGCCCAACTCGATGCCTACTCCAGGCTGACAGAAGTTCTTCTGCCTTCCCTCGAAACCGGGAAGCACAACGACGCACACCTGCGAGCAGTCGAGACTATTGCCCTCGTAACTGCTTGCGGGGGTGCAACCACAGCCCTGCAAGCATGCATGGACATTCACGTCAAACGACAGGAGCCTGAGGCCATACTGAATCTCTGGCGGAGATACGCAGAGCTATGGGATGGTACCCACGACTTAAAGGGACCACAGGTCGACGAAGATGAGGAGGCAGAAGACTTCCGAGAGCTGATTGAACCTGCCACTGGAGGCCAATCTTCCTATAGCCCAGGCCGAGCGCAGTTATTGATTTACGCCATAACTGCTCACGCCATGCAGGATTCGTTCCACGATGCCCTTCACTTGTCCTTGCAGTTAGGCATCAGGATGAAACCGCTCACTGTGACGCTCTTCATGAAGAGGCTCTCGCATGATGAGGCCTTACAGCGGAAGGTCTCGCAATACATACGTGTACTGGACACGGCTAGGCTCGTATCTCTACCGGCAACGTTATCGAAGCAAATATCTAATCTCATGAACGACCAAGCGACAAACTCGTTGGAGAGACTCTACAGTTCTATCCACGCTGGTTTCTCTGGACCATATCCTTGGTTGGCAGCCACTCCCGAATCTGTGAGTTCCGAGAGACCAGTCCTGATGCCCACGGTCGGGTGGACTTCGTTCATCCTGGCCTTCCTAAAATGTCGGAAGCCGGAGCTCGCAGAAAAGTTATGGAATGACATGGTCGAACTTGGTATCAAGCCCGGCGTGGAGATGTGGACAGCACTGTTAGATGGCTACGGAGCCATTCGAGCTCTCGACGAGACTCTGGTGACCTGGGAATCCATGAAAGCCGCGAAAATTAAACCTGATCCCATGGCCTACCGGGCATTCATATCGACACTTTTTCATATGCGGAAGCCAGACCAAGCAATGGGCCGCTTCCGGGAGTTTGAGAAGTCGGGTCAGGCGAAAGACGCTGAGACCTCGCAGATCCTCGCCGTATACAATACCGCCCTCCACGGACTGCTCCTCAATTTCAAAGAAGAAGAGGCCCGCTCACTTTACGAGAGGATGAAAGAAACAGGACCGACACCCGACATCGTCTCATATAATACATTTTTGCGGTTCCATGCCCGTAAAGGCGACATGAAATCCTTCGCGGACTGGTTAAAAGCCTTGACGGATGCGGGACTTGTCGGTGATGTTTTCACTTGGTCGACGGTGCTTTTTGCATTGTTCAAGGCGGGCAGGAAAGACGGACCTCAGATGGTTACCAACATTATGCGTGTGCAGAACATAGAGCCAAACGTCGCAACATACACATCTATCATCGATCATGCTGTCCGAGAGCGAGACGAAGCCACTTTGAAGGCAGCGTTCGACTTATTGCGATGGATGGAACAGCAGGAGCCGGAAGTGCGCCCGAATCAGGTCACTTACACAAGTATCCTGAGTGGCATGTACCGCGACGAATGGTTGGATCCTGCAGTGCGCGAGGAATGCAGGGTGTATATCATGGAAAGTATGCAGCGACGCAAGATGCAGCCAAACCGCGTGACATACCACATCCTCCTGAAGGCTTGTCTGCGAAACCCGGGGCCGGAGGGTCTTCGTCAAGCCCTCAGCTACTACAACGAGATGGGGGAGCGAAAGATCCACAAGGACTACGATACATGGTATATCATCCTGCAGGGGCTGGTCCGGAGAGGCGACTGGGATGTTGCGCAGGAGATGGTGAACGAGATCAGGCGAACCGGATTCACACCTTCTGGTGGATTGCTAAATCTTATACATAAGGTTTACGCGAGGCCCACAAAGGTTCAGAAGGGTGGTAGACGCAGACCTGCTTGATTTGTACGGGTTCGAGATCCGCGCTATGCATAGATAGTTGACAGATGTCTTTCGCCGAAGAAGAACGCTTTGCCCAGTCCCAGCCGCACATAACGAGCATACGCTGATGAGCGCAAGGTCCGTGGTTAGAAGGTAGACGAGCGATAGTGCTTGAATATTCACCCCAATGACTCCACCGTCTGCCCAACCACTTTCCGAGGTACGGCAGCAGGACCACTGAGAGGACGAGCTGCAACTGCTGCAGGCTCTCCTGGAACTCTTGTTCAACCGCTAGTCGGTACTCTTCGTCAGAGTCGTACGAGTCATCTGACGCGACGGAGGACGTGTCGAGAGACGCAACGGAGGCGGGCATGAGCGATATGACGGTAGAGGAAGACCCGGCAGACTGGCACGTGCAGGCTCTGCCACCCGACGTCGAGGGTTCCTCGGACCAACGCCTCCATAAACACGCTTACAGCTGATACTTGACCGTCGTTTCTGTCCCTCTGTTTCCTTCCTATCCGCCGTTCATCATCAATGCAGTATGGTGGAGGCAGCTGCGCCCGGAAGTCGACACAGGCTCGTAGGACAGCCGTTGCTGTATGCTATCTCCGTATTTGCTAGCTTGGGTGTGTTCTTGGTACGGATCTCTGGTCGTTATTTAGCGTTCTGTTGCTCATGCTGCCATGTAAAGTTTGGATATGATCAAGGGTATGTGTCTGTTATGTCGCGCAAGACATGTAAATGCATATGTCCTCGCCAGTGTAATGTCTGGGGTTATCACCGGACCCCATTTCCGTCAGTTCTTCAATTCCCCGGACGCCCTTTCGCTAGGGACCATGGTTGCAGTCCTTGAGATTGGTGCATTCAGTACGACCAATATTTGCTTGATTACGATGGACAGTCCTGATATCTCACTTATTTAAGTCACTTCGCTTGCCGCTGGCAGGGTCGGGGATATCATCGGTCGCAGGGGCACGTTATTCATCGGTGCACTCGTGTTTACAGTGGGTGGAGCTGTACAGACATTCACCCTTGGCTTCAAAACCATGGTCCTGGGACGAATCATAAGTGGGTTTGGCGTGGGTCTACTCTCGTGAGTTATCAGGCTGCCGTTGCAGGCTCATGTTCGCTCGGCTGAAAATGCACCTCAGGACCATTGTGCCCATCTATCAGAGTGAGATATCTCCTCCGAATCATGCAAGTCCGAATCATGGCGCGTCCAAGAAGTATACTTATGCTTTGTCTGGGACTAGAGAGGGGCCCTCGCTTGCATGGAGTTTACCGGAAATATCTTCGGCTATGCGTCGTCGGTTGTAAGTTACCCAACGCATGGGCATATCGTATCAACGAGTTGACGGGTACCCAGTGGATTGATTATTTCTGCTCCTTTATCGACTCCGACCTCGCATGGCGCACACCTCTTTTCCTTCAATGCGTAATCGGTGCTATACTGGCAGCAGGATCCCTCCTGATGCCTGAGAGCCCCAGGTGAGTGGTCAAATGTTTTTCAAATGTTTCGGCTATTAAGACATACATTGCGTCAGGTGGCTCATCGATGTCGACCGCGACGCGGAAGGCATGCGGGTTTTGGCAGACCTGCACGGCGGAGATCCTGAAGATGTCATAGCTAAAGCTGAATATCAAGAAATCAAGGATAGAGTCATAGCTGAGGTGTGCAATATCCTCCACTCATGCCTATCCTTATTCACCGGAGTTTTTTACTCAGCGTGAATCCGGCGAAGGCCGTTCTTATGCCACAATGTGGAGGAAATACAAGCGCCGTGTCTTGCTTGCGATGTCTTCTCAAGCATTTGCACAACTGGTTCGTACTCGTTTCCTCATATCTGTCAACTGGCTAAGCGACCTGTACAGAATGGAATAAATGGTATGGTCTCCATCATTACCGCTTTATGCTCTCACCTTACTCACGAACACATAAAGTTATCTCATACTACGCTCGTAAGTTTGTCACTTCTGCTGGTAGGCGACCGCATCTAATTAACGTCTCCGCCTTGCAGCGAGAGTCTTCGAAGGTATTCGTGATATCTATCTTCGCTGTCTCATAATTAACCTGTATTTTCAGAGGCGGGCTGGTTGGGACGGGATGCTATTTTAATGACAGGAATCAATTCGATATTCTACATTGCCAGCACAATTCCTACGTTCGTAACTTTCAGATTTACTACGCATGTCATAGCACGCTCACGCTTTCGCAGGTGGTGGTTGGTAGATCGGTGGGGAAGGCGACCTATCCTACTTTCCGGCGCTGTGCTCGTGAGTATCTTACGGGGCGTCTGTTAACAGCACGAGAGTGAGCGCTCACCTAACGATGTAGACTGGCCTAGCGCTGGTTGCTACTGGCTGGTGGATGTACATTGATGTGCCGGAAACGCCTCGCGCAGTTGTCATCTGCGTTATCATCTACAATGCTGCCTTCGGCTACAGGTTAGTTGGTGTTCTCGCCTGCTGAAGATGATGCTCTGACGATGCTCTTCTCGTAACAGCTGGGGTCCCTTGCCGTGGTTGTACCCTCCCGAGGTATATTCGAAAGCGATTATTTTCTCTACGGAAGACTGACCCAACCCTAGATCATGCCTTTAACTGTGCGAGCTAAGGGTGTCTCTATATCTACCGCAACGAACTGGGCTTTCAACTTCATTGTCGGAGAGGCAACACCCATCCTTCAAGAGCTCATTGCGTGGCGACTGTATCCCATGCACGGTTCATTCTGTGCATGCAGCTTCGTTGTCGGTAAGCCTGCCTCTTCCCCCAAATCGCTCACAAGCATCTGACTTTTCACTGTAGTATATTTCCGTGAGTGGCCTTCTCGTTTGACTAAAGGATTAAGCTCAACTTGAGCCAGTGTACCCTGAGACCATGGGTGTGCCGCTGGAGGAAATGGATGCAGTCTTCGGCGAAGGTATTGATTGTCAAGAAACTACCCTATGCTTGCTCGCTAATACTCCCTTTAGAGGAGTTGGAAGAGGCGCTGGACAATGAGTCGGAGCGCGCTTCCCTCGTGAACAATACCTTGCCAACGAACCACCAGTCAATCAGTCCTCCACGGAAGAGATCCCCTGGACGACGAGGATGGGTCAGCCGTCTCATTGGTCAGTCAGACCACCGAGCTTCATACGAACCCATCCGGGACGGCGAAGAATAGGAACTCGCGAGGATGGATGGTCGCGGTTCCGAGGAAGGCAACGGTGCCTCAGAGCAATGATTGTGCTGATCGTAAGTTGGGGTAGCATGTCGTGCGTCGCTGATTATGCGCCTTGGCGGGTGCCCACTGGTGGGTGTCCTCGTCATCCCCCGAACCTTCCTTGGCTTCGCCCTTTCATCCTCAGCCACACCTCTACCCTACTGATCAGCATAACTACTTACGGCCACATTTCTAAAACTCATTGTTTCTTAGATACATTACCAACCTCCCCATTGTATATCCAACATTCTAACGACATGTCATGATTTCTGATTTGATTCGCAAACTTTATGCTGTGCCGGAAATTTTCGTCCTTTTTCCCGCTACCGTAGGTAAGTAGTGGGTCTTGGACCCCCCGGCCGTTCGCAGGTTTCCTGCGATCGTTTCAAGATCTACGCGATTTATTTGACACTATTTGGCGCTTAACCGTATATGGTGAACGGCAAGAGCGGGACAGGGCCTTGGACCAATCAAAGGTGGGGTCCCTAAAGGACCCCGATAGTTACGCCACGTGTCATTTCTCTTCCCCTTTATAGCCCAGGTGGCGGATGATTGTCAGACAGAACTGACCTTGCTTGGGGCCTTGGACCTTGCGGTCTCAAGGTGAAATCAGAATACTCCGATGTCAGTTGTTTTTCCAGCCGTTTGCAGATCGATAGGCCGTCACGTCAGAAAGTCACATATAGTCGGAGTGTGTCGGACATGGTGCCACGGATGTCCCAGAAATTAAACGAAGTCCAAGTGGTCTGATATTGGGGTCTTGGGGACTTGAATTTCCTTCTCCAACATGGTCCGACTGTAAATGATTTTCGAGAAATGGGCCCATCGAACTGCAAACGGCTGTCATATGTAACTTGTATTCTCGAAACCTGAGGGAGGGATACGGTAGCGGGCTCTGCCGTGCTCGCACGGCCCTACCGCCTTATCTGCTTGATTTCGTCCGGACGCGTACGCCTGAAAGGAAGCTCACCACGTCGCCCACGTGGGTATGCAACTCTCCTCACGCACGATCGTTCGTCAAGTATCTCAGCTTCTACGAGTCTCTGGAGTGCAATATTGTAGGACGTTGCCCCACCAGTGGGCTCCCATCAGGACCTACGGTAACTCCGGACATGCAAGGCGGGACTTGACATTCGAAGACATTGGTGTCCATCCCATTATTGTGAAAGCATTGCAGGCTGCGTTTCCGAAGGTTCGGAATCCTACCCAAATCCAAAGTGAATTTGTACCTGCAATCCTGAGTGGAAAAGATGTTCTCTTAAAGGATGATACCGGTACGGGAAAGTATGTGATCTTTACTCGCTGTTTCTGGATTCGGCTTAATATTATAACAAGGTCATTTGGGCTCATGCTGGCCTTGCTGAGCAAACCCCGCGTCCCTGCAGTCAAGAGTGAAGGCGTATTCCGGGATAAGACCACACCTGCCGCGATCACCTCCCTAGTACTTGTCCCCCACCGCGATCTAGCATACCAACTGTACCACTGGATTGAGAGTATTGTGAAGAAGTCCCCAAAGCGTCCTCATCTCCCCAGTGTTGTCCAAATGCTCGTTCGCGGCGCGGCAGTGCCTGTCAAAGATCAGATCTCGCAGTTACACGGAAGTCCGCCTCACGTTCTTGTAGGAACGCCTCAGGCTGTTCAAGAAGTCTTCAACGAAGACAGGGCAGCCCTGCAACTGGACTCGTTATCAACGGTTGTGGTAGACGAAGTTGACTACCTGATCGACGCGGTACCCAGAAATGCGTCAACTTACAAACGGGATAAGGTTCTGAAGAATATCCGGAAGCACCCCGGGCCTACGCGCGAACTGCTCAACTTCATTTATGACCGCAGGCGCGGGTCTGTGGAATCGTCTAGTGGTTGCACGGCCGGACGCAGTCCACAACTCGTAATGACGAGTGCGACATTCCGAGTCTCGTACCAGAACGAAGTCCTGCAGAGTGGCTGGTTCCAAGGCGAGGTAATAAAGGTGACGGGATCGTCTACGGCAGATACTGGCTCTGGCAGTGACGATAATGGACACTCCCCATCACTGTCTCACTGCGTCCTAGTGGTATCTCAGGAGGGCCGGATCAAGAATATCGAAGGCGCCGTGGAAGCTCAGGCGGAATCACCAGATGACGTCCGAAGTGGCCCCGAATCCTCCGAGGAAGCCTTTCCAATAAGCGACGACGACGCGGATGAGATTTTCCAACCTAAGCTGGATAGCGAACTTAGGAAGAGTGAGTGTGCTATAATTATGCAGGACTTTGAGAGAGCTAACCATATCTGTTTCGCAGAGTTCACATCTACGCCTTCCCCCTTTGATCCCGCCTTACTGGAAGCTGTGGCTGCTGCGTTCGCACTCGACGTGCCCCGGTTGGCATTGCTGGTCTTGCCGGCTGTAGGGTCAGTGAAACGGGCAGTCTTCGAGTTACAGCAGCTCGGCGTGAATGCCCAGGGGCTGGATCTTTTCGCGGAGGATCAGGGGCGCAAGCAATTGTTGAATAACAGCCCGGGCGCTCCTGTGGACAACCCCGTTCTTTTGGTCTCAACCTGGGCTTCTACTAGGGGCTTAGACCTGCCCGAACTATCTCACGTCTTCGTGCTCGGTGTTCCCGAAGGGCGCAGAGTCGATACCTACCTGCATGTTGCTGGTCGGACTGGACGGTTTGGACGCAGCGGTAAGGTGGTGACAGTGGTGGAGGATCGGCGGGAGGTTGTACGGCCTGACGGGAAGAAGATCGTACAGGATGATCCGAAGAGGATGGCGGTTGTTCTGAAGGAGATAGGAATCGTTCCTGTTAAATTCGAGCACTTTGATTGAATGTCTTGCTAGGGTGATGTCGCGCAGGCCATCACGCAGGAACTCAGCGACTGATCTTGGACGCCCTCTTGTTCCTTCAGACGTCATGACCTCGTTGACAAGGACAAGAGGTGGGACTCATCAGAGGGTATCTATTGAACATGAGTACTTACATACGGCTGCCGACCTCCACTCTCGGCTTGACCAGCCCGTGGCTGTCACGATATACATAGACTCGGTTATAAGTACACGGTTCGTCGGTTGTCAAGTCTGAACCCTTGGCTTGACTTTCTCGAGCGCGTGTTCCCTGCGAGCTCTCAGCAGTTTCCGAGCGTTGTCGCGGCCGTTGACACCAGCACCTGCAGCCCGGTTCTGAGGGTTCGGGTTGAGTCGCGATAAGCGGACATTCTAGCACGAGTGAAGCGGTTCTCCCGCGTTCCATCACAAGGAACTCACTGCCGCAAGCAGCGGCTGACCCCATGCTCGCTCTCGCGTCCTGCTCTGCCATATAATCCTCTCTTTCCCTTATTTTATTCCCTTTCTTCTTCACCAGCCTAGGTGTTCGTTTTCCACCATGGCGGCGCGCGTCGCCACGCACACGTTCCTCCTGGGCGTCCTGTTCGCCTGGCTTTCCACGATCGCCCTCGTCTCCGCGCAGTCCTCCAACTCGTCCGCTTCCACGACGCCCACTCCTACCGGAAACATTACCCTTAGTTATGTTACGACCTCTATCACGACGACGTACACGACGCACTCGGGCAACCAGAATATCCCCATCACCACCGCCGTACCCATTACCCTCGCTATCAACGTCACTGTTACTCCTACGTCCTCTGCTGCTGCAAATGCTACGACCTCGGCGACAGCTACGTCTGATCCTTCACAGTTGGCGACCGTAATCGACCCGGCATTCGGTATTCTGGGCGGTATCCTCATCTTAACGGGTATTCCCACTGCATTCCTGGGGCATAGGAACCGCTGGTGAGTTGTCAGAGATTGATACATCGCTGGCATACATGCTCATCCGCCGTCAGGACGTCATTCTTTTTGATCGGCTTCTACACACTTGCCTTGGTGTGCTTTGTCCTTATCACACGGTTTGGAGTGCTAGCGGCCATACATCCCCCTTCCAAGACCGTGCGGGGAATGTTCCTTCTCGCGTCGATTGTCGCAGGCGTAGCAGGTGGTGCTGTCACGATATTTTTCTGGAAGGCTACCAGGTACTTCATTGGCGCCTGGGGAGGCTTTGCCTTCGCTCTCTGGGTCCAGTGTTTCAGGAATGGTGGTCTCATCGGCCCAATAGGGTATCGCTGGATCATGTACATTGGTGCGCCTTCCTGCCATCATTATCAGTGCCCCATCTTATAAATCTGGGCTTGCAGCTGCCGGTGTCATAGGATTTGTGTTGTGCACTATTCCCAAGTTACACTATCACATATTACTCATATCCACGGCATTTGTCGGTTCGACTTCATTCATGCTCGGCATTGACTGCTTCACCACCGCAAATCTCAAAGAGGTCCGTGTTTGTAATGTTTCCATCAGCAGCAAGTATCTAAGCTCTTATTACAGTTTTATATGTGGAACCTTGGGTTCGACAGCCTCTTCCCGAGATTTGTGGCCGATCATATTGCATTCCCGGTCACTCAAGTCATGCAAATAGAGCTTGGTCTCATGGGCGCTGTAGCTCTGATGGGTATCGCAGTGCAGTTCCGCATGATTAAGATTCTCAAGCGGAAGCTCAAAGAGATCCAAGAAGAGCAGAAACGACGGGACGAAGAGGAGGAGATGAGAGCGGCGGAGCGCTTTGCCGAGATCGACAAGGAACGCGGGGAATGGGAGCGTGAACATCCCACACTCACAAAGCATGGCAGGCATGACAGTAATTTCTCCGGAATGCCCTTGATGAAGGATGTGGATATTCCCGCCACGCCGAGTTCCGCAGAGCTACGTGGTTCGACCTTTACTCTGGTGAATGGCACCAGGCAGAGGTATCATTCCGGTGTTTCTGATTTCTTCGCGGCTCCCCCTTCGGAGGATGAGCTGAAGAGAGCAGCCGGCCGCCAAAGCCCTGGTGTTCTCCCCACCCTTGATCTCGGTGCGGATATCGAGGAAGAAGTTCCCAAGAGTTTTATAGCCGAGGATGGACCTTCTACCTCCAAGCTGAAGGATAGCGAGATCGAAGAACTGAAACGCAAGGAAGAGTTGCTTTCGGAAATTCAGACTATTCGGCGATCGATCGACGCGCTCAAAAGTGGAACTCCGGCTCCTTCGTCCTCCTCCGAGTCACGTTCTCGCCATCCTTCCTTCTCTGCGGGATTAAATATGGGTTCGTCTATCCTTGCTGATGCGACCCACCTTCGGCCTCCTCGCCAGCCAGATCCTCGCTCGAGAGTCCAGTCTATGGAATTGTCCAGCCTCTTCCGTTCTTCGCCGCAACCAGCGGAAGCTATCGGTCGCCCCATCAGTGCTCCTCTTCGGGAAGACGACTGGGATTCCTATGTTCGAGATAGGAAGCTCTTGCAGCCGCCTTCCGGTGTTACACCTCCTATCGCCACGACACCTATTAGCCCGACGCCTAGAATCGCGGTACCGCCCGCCGTCGCTGAGGCGCTTGCGCGTCGTCAACGAGTCGAGAGCATGATTGAGATGGGGGAAATGGGCGTTCCGCCCTCATCTAGCGGGGGTTCCCACCCTTCCGCAGGCCGGTCTTCACCTGCCAGGGCTGATTACTTCGGAGAGCTACGCCAACCTACACCACCTATGACTAAGGCGCATCATAAGAAGGCCAGCTCAGGCGTTCCTCCACCTATCTCTCCGCCGGCAGCCGCTGTCACAATCTTGCCTCCGAGGAAGTCTCCACCGGTCGTGGCTCCTGAACCTCAGCGGCCCAGCGCTCCTCGCGTTATCACCTTTGAGGAACTTACCGAGAGGCACCGAGAGAAGCTCAGGGACCTGCAGGCACCTCTCACGGAAGCTGCGAAGCAGGAGGCAGAGCTCGCGGAAGCGAAGGCGAAGTGGGAGAGGGCAAAGGCCATCGAGAAGGAGGCCGTTGCGAGACGCCAGGCGGAAAAGGCCAAGGAGTTGGCTGAGAAAGAGCACCGTCGACGTCGTTCTGAAGATAAATCCCCCGAGGGTCCCAAGAAGCACGACCGTTCTAGGAGTCTCAGTGGAGACCGACTCGCTCAACTCGCTGTGACTCCCCCTTCGTCCAAGCGACTGTCGACAATGAAGGTCGAGGACTGGCAGAAATACCAACAGGAAGCTGACAAGGGTCGTCCTGCGCCAGGAGGATCAAGACGCGACTCGAGAGCTTTCAGGTCGGAGGGTGATGGGGTGCCTTTCCCTGGCACTGTCCCTCGGTCACGCGATCCCGGACATCCAGGACAAGATAGGAGGAGGTCCAACGTCCCTCGGACTCCTCCAAACTGAGACGCTCATAGCAGCTGACCACCTGCAGTGCGTATAATCGGCCTAATGTGTACCATCAGGGCGCCGCATCGATGCGCCTCGTTCATGTGCAATTTGTTTCGCATCGTTGCCATCATCAGACACACATGGAGTAATTCATAGCTTTTGTTCTTGTCACGGACTACACTTTGGACGTTGGACTTATAGAATAGCATCATGTAATCTTCAATCCGCCCCTCCTCCATCACCTCCGTTCCTTCCTCCGTCTTTTCTTTCTTCTCATTTTGTGCTCGTAGACACAAAGAACACGCGCATCAGTTACGATCACGGCGACGTGCTCTGCGACTGTCGGTTTCATGAGTATGCCAATGCGAGTTGTTGCTGCGACTGCTTTTAAGACTAGAGGGAATGCTGACAGCATGAGATCTAGATCGGACGTCACAAGACGCGATCGAGAACGCGTTCTCGACGCCACAGACGCGTTTAATTGAGAGGAGGACGCGCCGCGGAGTTTCAACTGTGCGAAGATTGGGGGAAGCTAGTTTTCATTGGGGCGAGGCTGGGAGCTAGATTCGATCGCGACTATGGGCGGAGCGTCTCGCTCTGCTGCAGTCAAGCGTCCAAGAACACTCGGCCTTGGTGCACGTCACGTATCCACACGCCTTTCTATAAGACTGCACCGGTTCAGACAGCCCAGTTCCAAAACTCTCCGCCATGTCGATAATACGCTCAAAGTCCGCTCCAACTCTCGAGATTCCGTCGGGGCTCGTTGTTCGCGATGCCGGTACCATGACCCCGCCCATTGGTCCCCGGAGGGCTCCTCGTCGCAGCAAGCAGCGACTGGCATCAACAACCGTGTCCAGTCCGCTTCGCTCACCCCTCGAGACACCTCGAGAAGAGGACCCGTTCAATATGGGTGGCTTCTTCCCCGCCCATGTGAGCGCCCTGTCCGAGGAGGACGAGGAATGGAGCTGGTTGCATCGTGCGGAGCCCGAGAAGGAGAGCCACGCGGCGCAACACAGCAGGTATCCGCTGTTCTCCCCAGTGGACTCGGAGGGGGAGTCCTCGGTACCTGCGACGCCGAAAGACCTCGAGTTCGAACTCGAAGAACAGGCGAAGAAGGTGCTCCAGGAAGAAGATAAACTCGGGATTCTGCACCTTGGTAAGTGACCATATATATTCGGTCTGAGTGCTATTAACGGAGTCGGCTTGTATCTGATAGGCAACATGTTTGTTGGTGATGCTCAGTCTAGGCTCGACGAGCAGCATCTGCTCTCCCCTTATACCGGTGACCAGCCTGAGAACGATGATGCCCTGTACAACGGGCTGCGCGCCCTTCGGTGTGCATACAGCGTGCCAGACGCGAAAAAAGCCGAAGACTACAAACTTGGGGAGCTCTTCCTCCCAGAGAGCGGGGTCGAGGAGCCGCGGTCTGCTAGATGGGTCTCATCACTTTCTCGATGGCTATGGGCTTGAAGAAGTTGGTTTCGGTTCTGGAATAGGGTGGCTTTCTGTTGGAAGCTGTCGCACTTCATAAAACTGGGTAACGTGTACGGATAATTGTTATGACCTGTATGACATGATACGACTTTGGAAGAACTGTATATCTAGGCTGTATGTCAGAAGAGCTTTAGTAACCGCACACCGCAGTTCTACCGCAGCGCTGGTAGCAAGGCAGGCATGCGAAGTACCTCCCGACCCGCGTCAGCATTCGGACACGGTGGCAGCAGGAGAGCAATCTCTGGCACGAATTGCACTGGGGGAGCAGAAATGGGATGATGGGTGCCGTAAGACGGGGTCGCGGAACACTCCGGGGACCCCGGAACCGGGTGCGTCGCTCGGGGTCGCGGGCGTATAAAGGCCGGGTGCTCTCACGGGTATGCACGTGGGACTCGTTTTCTTCCCACTCACACAGTCCCATTCCCACAGTTTGCTCTCCCCTACGCGGGAAATAATGAGGACAGTCCATCCCCTCCCTGCTAACTCCTCTTCTCTTTCTCCAATGGCCTCCGCTGCTACCGCCGACCCCCGCGGCCAGCTTGCCCCGCCCCAGAATCCTCAGCAGTCGTCGCGCTCGGCGTCGCCGGCGCAGGCAAATTTGAACTTGCTCGTAAACGCTATCTCTGCTTCTCCGTCCACCCATGTTTCCAACCATAACTCGACCCAGGTTCCTCAAAATGCGCATCCCAGCAACACCCCCAACCAGCACCAATCGGTTCCCTCCCAGCACGCCCCCATTCCTCCTCCAATCAACCCTTCTGGGTCGAGTTCAGATCCGAACGCATCACTGCAGTCCATCTTAGCATCTTCCAAGAAGCCACCGAGCACTGGTGGCGTCCAGATGCCGCCTTGGAGTTCTTCGCCCATGGTCATGCCCAGTCAGCATGGATCCGCTCCTCCCCCGTCCGTCTCGGTAAGTATCGGGCAGTTTCGGTATCCGCCACATGGACAACCAGTTCAGTTAACGCGAGCACCTCAGACAACCGGAAAGCGAAAGCTGGATGATGCTGACGCGGAGGATCCGCATCAGAAGATCCGTCGCGTCGTACGAAATCACGTTTTGCAGGATCCAGGACGCGTCGTGCCCATGACCACTGTGGTCTGCCTCCACGCTGCGGTCGCCCAGAAGTCATATGGTAGCGAGAAGCGCTTCCTTTGCCCGCCTCCCGTCGTTCACATCGAGGGACCGGTATGGCAAATGCGCAATCAGCAATTGTCGATGGCGGTCGTTTCTGAGGATGGGACTCGATCCTTCGAGCAGAAAGCACCCCTGGACAATAACATGACCGCCAGTTTCAAGTTCCTACATGTCACGGGCACGGCGAAAGCGAAGAGCTTCCAATTGTCTCTTGACATCGCCGAACCCCCTCCTCCCTCCCTCACGCCTGAGGGCGGTGAACCTCCCAGTGGGCGCACATGGGCTTCATTTGACTCCGCGCCCGTCACGATCATCTCCAAGCCTTCGAAAAAGACCGCGAAGACGCGCAATATCTCCTCGTGTATCTTGGCAGGTGGTCCTGTTTCCTTGTTCAACCGGATCAATTCCCAAACTGTACGCACGAAATATATGACGATTGACCACGGCTCGTTATGTGCGAGCAATATATCCTGGTCTGCCTTCAATGTCAATGTAGTGCGACGTCCTCCGGACGCGCCTGCTATGGGTACGTGTTCACGTGACCCTGGAATCGATCGCTTTCCGATACTCACGTTTATGAACTTGCCGCTACTTCCACAGGTGGTCCCCAGCCGGTCACTTACGGTTCGGAGGTCATATTGTCTGATACGAATTCGGGCATTTCGACATCACCGCTTTTGATCCGTAAAGTCGACAAGGGTAGGATCATCGCGGACGATGGAGGTCCTGTCAGTCAAATGCAGAAGATTGCATTGCAAAGAGTGAACCCCGATGGCTCCCGGCATTATCTGTCAGCTGCCGGACCCATGCCTGGGACGCCGGGCGTGGTTGCGCCTCCGGCGCCTGGCATGTCACAACAAGCCGGAACACATCCTCTAGTGTTCTCGTCACCTCGCATCCGCGATGAACTTAAGGATGGCGTACGTGTTATCTCAGATGAAGTTGACGACTATTTGTGTTGGACCATCGTTGGAATCTGTATGTGCTTTTCATTGTACCGTATACTACAAGTGGGACTGACATGTGTTCGATCAAGCGAAGTTCCAGTATACCTTCTTCGATGCCTTCGGGCAGAATAGCAATATCCCAGAAATGCCGATAACTCCGTTTCCCACCCTGTTTACCGCGCCTACCTACCGTCACCAGAATCGCAGTATGGATCTGACGGTGTCAAACTTCTTCTATGAGCATCCGAAGACAAGGATGCAAACCCCGTTGGATGTTTACCTTGGGAACCTAGGTCCACTCCGTCAGCGTGTGTACCAAGCGACGCCTCCGGGGCCCTTGACGGCCATCTCGCCTTTCGTGCATACATTGACTCCTTCGCACCCGCCGCAGCCGCCTCACCCGCCTATGTTGCCTCAAGATGGTTCCAGTTCGTCTGAGCCGATCTTTGTTGCTCCTCCCCGATTCATTCCGTCGGGGCCCGTGCACACGATTGTCGTCGTGGAAATGCCTCCTATTCCGGAGATCATCAAGGCTCTGGAGGAGGATGCTGCGCCGCCCAAAAGTGACGATAACCAACGAGCAGGCGACTCGTCGTCGGGTCCCTCGAATGACAGGCCGGTTGGGCCCTTGTCTGCTCAGATTTCTGGTCGGAGCCTGCCATTGTTGTTCATTCGGTCGTATGACGGTGTCGGCTATCATTCCGGGAGGACTGTCACGGTCGAGAATATCTTCCAGAGCATAGACATTGGCGGTCTTACCAATGGCTCCAATGGGAGCGGGGCTCAGATGGATTCCAACTGGTTAGCTGCTGCTCAGGCTGTTGAGGGCTCAACGCACGGTTGGGCGCTGCGAGTCCTCTGAGGGCATTGTAAATATGCGGTCCGGGTTTGCTCTTTCGCTTCCAGATTTTTTTGGATATCAGTTCTGTGGTATCGGTCCGTCGTCAGCAGCTTGTGTCTCCACTGTCTACACTTGTAATAATGGGGTTGTTGTCTCTTCTATTGGGCGTCCATGTGCTAGTTGTTCATAAGGTTTGCTTGTCTATTACTCACCGCTGAAGATGTATTTCGAGCCTGTATCGACGAATGACCAATGAAGTTGCCTTGTCGAAATCTTCAGGTGTTCAGTTCCGATCTAGGACCTATCGACGCCGCTTTATAACCTGAGAGCATGATGACTGGGCCGACATCCACACGGAGAACCCGCCGCGCCGCCGAATATAAAAAGCAATACGGAGTCGCTTGGTGGGACGGCACAAGCTCAGCCTGGGCTGATCCACGCACGACCACGCTAGAATGTGCGTATACCAATTGGTTGCACTCTTTCATTTCACATAAATACCAAGTTTCATCGATAAGCTGGGCAGTGAAGCTTGTCCGCGAACCCATCGGTCGTTGCATTTCTATTTTATTTGCCTCTCTAGCGCCACCGCCGACCATATAAAGCTGATTCGGCCACTCCCTCTTCCTCCTCGTGTAGTTGTCCACCAGTCTATCCTACCTCAGAAGCAAAAATGTCTAAAGTCTCTCGCGGAAACATTACGTCGAGGATAGAATGGCTGGGCAGCCTGAACACCGCCAATGTGCCATTGCCTTCGGAGGACACCAAGTTCCACCGCAAAGTTGGTGCTCTCTTTTCGATGCGTAGTACGGAGGCTGATGTAGACGGATGTAGACTGGCATTATTGCTACTATTGGTACTGCAATTACGCGACAGACATGGGGAGAGACGTGACTGATAGTTGTATGTAGGGCCGAAGACTAACAGCGTAGAGAGCTTGGCTCAACTCGCGCAGGCCGGCGTCAATATCGGTGAGCAACCTCAATCAGTTGATAATGGATGGGGACGGTGTTAATCCGGATGGTGTAGTGCGCATGAACTTCTCTCATGGCTCCTACGAGTACCATCAGAGTGTCATCGACAACACGCGCAAGATGGTGGCATGTGGGTAGGACATGTTCTGCCTTTTGTTCTATGCTGACTTTCGTGGAAGCCCGCCCTGGAGGTCGTCCCGTTGCCATCGCTTTGGATACTGTTCGTTGAAGGCCTCATTATTCGTCCTCTTTGTCTAATGGTCATTCGATAATCACAGAAAGGACCGGAGATCCGGACGGGTTTGATGAGGGACGGCATGGACGTGAGTTACCTCTGCTATGTCGGGAGTTTTGTATTGATTAAGATTGCCGGGTCTCCTTGTAGATCGCCATCAAAGCAGGCCATGAGTTCATCGTCTCGACTGAGGCCAAGTATGCCGAAGCCTGTGACGACAAAGTCCTGTATGTCGACTATGTGAGTTACCATAGTTATGTGCGTTGCAGGAATTAGTCATGACTGAGGACATTAGGCAAACCTGCCGAAAGTGACTGCTCCTGGCAAGCTTATCTACGTCGACGATGGTAACATAACTTCATACATGGAAGCTGTATCAAACTCACCTGCGTACTAGGTATCTTGTCGTTGTTGGTCCTGTCTATTGACGGCCCCAATGTACGCGTGCGCGCCATCAACAACGGCACTCTTTCTTCTCGCAAGGGTGTCAATCTCCCGAAGACGGAGGTCGATCTTCCTGCGCTCTCCACGAAGGATAAGAATGACTTGCAGTTCGGTGTGAAGAACGGTGTCGACATGATCTTTGCGTCTTTCATCCGCCGTGCTCAAGACGTGAAGGATATCCGTGAAGTCCTCGGGCCTGAGGGAGCCAATATCAAGATCATCGTGAAGATCGAGAACGAGCAGGGGGTCGCCAATTTCGATGAAATCTTAGCGGAGACCGATGGTGTCATGGTTGCTCGCGGTGACCTTGGTATCGAGATCCCCGCGAGTCAAGTCTTCCTGGCACAAAAGATGATGATCGCCAAATGCAACATGGTTGGCAAGCCCGTCATTGTCGCCACGCAGATGCTGGAGGTATGTCACATTCCTACCCTCGTGTGCCCAGTTCTCATGTTCTCCCTTTTTTCTCAGTCGATGACAGTAAGTGAGATGATGTTGTCTACTCACCTCATGATGACCTGATCTCCCTAGTACAACCCGAGGCCCACTCGCGCAGAAGTCAGTGACGTCGCGAACGCCGTCCTGGACGGTGCTGACTGTGTCATGTTGTCCGGAGAGACCGCCAAGGGATCATACCCCGTCCAGTCTGGTAAGTACGCAGCGTCTGGTGGTCGCTTGTCATGCTGAACTCGTGTCGTAGTCCTTATGATGGCGGAGACCTGCCTGTTGGCTGAATCTGCCATCTGTTACCCTCCTCTCCACGACGAGTTGAGGGATGCCCAGCCGCGCCCGACTGCTACCCCTGAGACAGTGGCGATCGCCGCGGTTGCTGCCGCGTCTGAGCAGAATGCCAGTGCTATCATTGTGCTCTCGACTAGCGGTTCCACTGCTCGTTATGTAGCCAAGTACCGCCCGAACGCACCGATCATTATGGGTGCGTATATACGCTTGCCGTTATGCCGTGGGTTGGCTGCTTACGTACCATGGATTTCAGTTACTCGAAACGAGCAGACTGCGCGTCAGATGCACCTGTACCGGGGAGTGTACCCGTGCTGGTACTCTGAGCCCAGGGGCATCCAAAGCCACCAATGGCAGACTGACGTGAGTGACCCTGGCAGATCTTCCCGCTAGCTGCATGTTGATTATCTCGTACCTCCAGGTCGACAACCGCATCCGGTTCGGCCTGAAGAGTGCCCTCGACTTGAAGATCATCAAGAAGGGTACCACTGTCGTCGCCGTCCAGGGCTGGAAAGGAGGATTGGGCCACACCAACACCCTCCGTATCCTGTCTGTCCCTACGGATGAGGCCGACCTGGAGATGCAGCCTTTGGGAGCGAACTAGACGCAGAAGTCGGGTGTACAAAATAGTGGCTGCTTGTGTCTGTATCGCGCGTTGCCCCTTGTACTTGATAACCATAGAATAAGACCCTTTGCGCGCAGACTGCTTGCGGGAGGAAAGGAACCACATTGCATTGAACATGGGTTGACTTTTATACCCGTCCCGCACAGGAAGTCCATGAGTCCCGTGTCCGGCCGACATGCACAACGGATTTCAGGCGCCTGGGGAGGTTTCCCACGACTACACGTACGCGTTTGGCACTGTCTTGGTATTACCATTGGTAGTAATCTCGACTTTTCCATCACGGCTCGCAGCTACGGCTGACCGTCCTCGACGTGTACTGCGCTGGCGGCGCATCCTTCATAAACCGTGGCTTTCGGTATGGCCTCGTCTTCGTTCTTCCCCTCTCCGCCCCGTGTCAATGGTACAAGCAAGCCGCGCATGTCGAACGGTCTCCCTGTCTATTCGTCCGCCGTGCAAGAGAAGCTGCACCGACATCCAAGCGGTTCTCTCATAACGTTTATTTCCCTGCCTATACCCGGGGTGCCCACACGAAGACTTCGAGTGCCTACTATCAACCCAGCCCGTTTACAGCAATGCGGCTTGCGCCCTGGTCGGAAGAGAGGGCCGATGCTATTATGCCTGGCCCTGTTCGCAATGATATACGCGACCTTCGCGTTAGCAAAGCGCTGGGGCTCACAAGAAAAGCAATGGCCTACGCCATTCCAGGGCCCGACGTCGACGTTGGTGTTCAAGCGGGAAGACTTGCAGCGGATATGGGAGTGGGAGATCTTGAGTGGTCATTTCCCTAGCAGTCGCAAAAGTGCGTTCCCGTATAAAGTCGCTCTCTCTAGCTGGCGCTTATACGTCTGCTTCAGTTCCTGAACAGATAGGATTTACGACGACACCTATTAACCCTGCCCTACCCCCTAAGAAGGCGCCCACGATTCCCTTACGCTTTCGACCACCGTTTGTTACGAATACGCAGGGCATTGGACCCAAGCGCGTATACTTGGACATCCAGAGCCGTCCACCGAATGTGGCGTATCCGCCACGACCTATACCAGGGAGTGTTGCGGATTTGGACACAATCATGGAGCATTGTGATTTCTCCAAGAAGAAGGTGCGACTCAGCATTGGCCTTGCGCCTCCAAATACTGATAGAACTTACTCTGTAGTTCGTACGGGATTGTCTTGAAGTGCTTCGGCTTGGTGCTGGTTTGGATAATCAGGCAAGGCTAAGACGGGGCAAGATGGATGAATGGAAGTATATCTACGCTGAACAAGGGGAGGTGAACTGGGCATTGAACGTGACGACAGAAACTCCGCATATGGGGAAGGACGCCGTCCGGGGGCATCTGTCTGCATCGGAACAGGACTCTAGCTCAGAACTTACGAAGAAACGAGGTGCTGAATGGGAGCCTCGCCCGGAGCTCCGTCCACCCTTGAAGTATGAGCCCTTCAATCAACTTCAATCCCCTTGTGACGATGAAAACCCTCGTATCTTCCACATGTTCTGGGCCGGGGCGTTCACTGACAAGCCGTATCTTGCGTTACTGTCTTTCCTCTTCACGCAGAATGTTGGGATACATCTCCCTGAGGACCGCCCCGACCCCAAGGTATGCCGACCGCAGTTCTGGCTCTGGATTAACCCTGGTCCAGCTGCTTCTGTGCCAAACCCCAATGCACGCAAAGACATGTATGACCAGCTGCAAGCGAATCCGTGGGCTGCTCCCTTCTTGCACCCGCGGTTTAAAGACGTTATCCAATTCAAGCTGTGGAACACTACTGAGCAACTGGACGGCGTTCCTGAGTTGAAGGAAGAATGGCGTGCGATGCGCGATACATTATTTAATTCAGGCGGGGTAATTGTCAACGTACCAGCGGAGGAGAAGGAGAAAGCTGAGAAAGCACAAGAGACGACCTCGGAGGAACTTACCGAATCCTCTGGAGATGATACCGCAGCCGCCAAGGCTGCACCTACCGGCGAAGAGACAAATCCTGATGATCCTCTTCACCGTCTTGGGTCGCAATCCCCCGACACTTACGACCGAATGTCTGTTATTTTATCTGACATGGCACGATTCGTCTTATGTCATCGTTTCGGAGGTATCTATCTGGATGCCGATACTATTTTCCTCCGGGACTGGGAGGAACTGTGGGGGTGGCATGGTGCATTCGCCTATAGGTGGTCGCGCCTGGAAAAGTACAATACTGCGGTGCTTAAGATGAACAAGAATTCTGCCTTGGGCACTTTCCTGTTCCGGACCGCTCTCAAGAATGGGCTTGACTTCCATCCGATGACTGTCTCCCGGTACACGAAAGACGCGTATTTGGAGGAACTACTTCTCCGCCTACCGGACGCCTTGTTTGACTCTGCATGGTTGAACACTGAATGGTTCCAGCGTGACCGTCCTCCACAGCCCTACTTCACTGAGTAAGTCGCCCCGGTTAGACCATTGTCTCAGTCGTTCTCACATCATACGCAGTTTCGCGGACTTCTTCGACACTCCTCAGCAGAACAGTGCCTCTCCAGCGGCTCTCGGATTTGATGGCTTCTTCAAGGGTGCTTTCTCATATCACTTCCATAATTTCTGGTATGTGGCCCTTTAAGTACAGCTGAATTGCCTTGTTAACATTCCGCAGGTGGAAGCCCTTCGATCCATCACGGAACTGGCCGGACTTGGGTCCGCGGTTCGCCGCTACGGAGCGGATCGCTCGTGCGGCTGTCGAAGCAGATGATGACAAGGAGGAGCTGGTTGCGGACGACAAGCGAGACTTGGACTGGGCCACTGTCTTGAAGAGGACATTCGAATCATATATCCGGGGAGAGCGGCCAAACATGTATGGCGAATGGATACAGTGGTGATAAGTCCGTTGCGGAGGGGTTTCGTGTACGACAGGGATCTCGGGCGGGTGACTCCGATGGTGCGCAGCGTGTACAGGCTCACGTCGGGACTTTGTCCTTAGTGTTTATCTAGACTTTCAACTTCTTTATCAGGTATTAATAAAACGGATCCTGCTAATACTATGATGGAACTGTCGTTACGGTCAAATGCTCTTCTCTGCGGTCTTGGGATTCTTTACCTTCGTATGGGTTTGGACATATACCGTAGTTTCTGGGACGTCTGTAGGTATAATACGACACTCCTCGACTTGTCATAGGACACTGGTCGACGGACGGTAAGCCAATGGCAGTATGATCACACCTTTCCACAAGAATATTCACGTATTCATGCTCCTTGGTATCGCAGGATATATCCAACTAAAAATCTAGGAGTGTCGACATTGTCTGATTGTACAATTGATACTTATTGTTTCCTTTAATTGTACTGGTGATGCTACAAGTCTGATGCGAGTAGTCACTGAGGCTGCGACTCTCGGGCGATCCTCGCTTGCGCGGTGTTGACAGCAGATTTGAGCGTCGCAATGACCTCCTCAGGCTTCTCGGCCCCGAATATGGCAGTCCCTGCAACGATGACATTGCTACCTGGGGAGATATCAATTTCAACGAACTTGAGGAGCGCGAGAAAGGCACGGCCGCTCACCTGCTTCCGCACAAGGAGCAATCGTCTTGGGTCCGACGCCCCCATCGACTTCGATGTCTTTGTTCGGGAAGCGCTTGCGCAGCTCGGCGACCTTCGGAACGCAGCGATCCAGGAATTTCTGGCCGCCGCGTCCTACATAAGGAATAAATATAGCACCGAGTAATATGAGGCCGACGAAAGGACGTACCAGGGTAGACAGTCATGACCAGGAGCATATCGGCTGCCTCGCCAACCGCGTCGGTTATAGCTGTTGAGGGGGTGTCGGGCGATATGGCCACGCCAGCTTTCATGTTCCGGTCATGAATGGCCTTGATGAGGGATAATGGATCAGCTGAGGCAGTCTGCTCAGTTCATGTTACATCTAGCGCGCTCCACGGATACTGACATGTAGCTTCGAGGTGGAAGCAGTACAGCGAGCCTCCGGCGTCTGCTATGTCATTCACCCACTGTGACGCGGGAGGAGATCAGCCAGGTGAACCGCAATGACGGAGGATGTCTAACCTTCTCAGGCTGGGCGACCATCATATGGCAGTCCATGAAGATGCCGGGTACGCCCTTGTGTACGCAGGACAGGACCGGGGCCCCTGTACTCACGTTCAGCACGACATAGATCGGTGGAATTAGGCGAATGGACCCCACCCATGGTGATATTAGGCACGAAATGGCTGTGGTGTGTGCCTTGATCAGCGAGGTCTTCCAAGGGCATGCAATGCGCAGGATATTCACCCGTCCATGACATCTGTAAAAAATATTCAATCCACTGGGACATGTAGATCTGCTGGTGAGAGTGCGCACCCATGTGAAGCCATTCCGCGCCGCCCTTGATCATCCTCTTGCATTCTGCGGTAAGCTGGCCAAAATCGGAGGCAAGCACGGACGGGGATATGATTGCGCGAGGCATAGCGCAGCTGTCAGTCAAGAAAGTTATGTACAGGAGCTGTTGAGGAAAGTACAAGTCGAGGAAATCTCTGGACGCGATGATCTTGTAAGCCTAATCCGAATCCGTGACCTCACGCGCTATATTTAGTAATTGCCTCTTAGACTGAAAACCCGGATGGCTTGTCCTCTTGCAGTCTGGTACTGCTTCTAAACTCGAGAAGCGCCGGCTATCGCCGGCCGTATACCTTGCGACTTGACTCTTGCTTCCAGCCGCTTGCAGATCGATAGACCATCAATTCAGAAAACCACGTATAGTCGGAGTGGGTCGGAGTGGGTGCCAGGGACGTCGGAAGAAGGTAGAGAAGTCCAGATGGTCTGATTTCTGTCTCTCGGGGACTTGAAATTGCTTGTCCGACGTGGTCCGACCGTAAATGATTCTCAAAAAGTGGGCCTATCGATCTGCAAATGGCTGTCAGTCCTCTTTCTCTGCGTGTCTATAGTACAGTGCCTTGCATAAGAAACTCGCATTTCCCCCACGTTGTTTGTTCCCGCCAAATATACCCTTTTCGGGTAGGTCTGGAAGGCCTCTCGCGAGACCGTTTGCTGGGCAAGGACTCGCAGACGCCCCGAAAGGGCTCGAAAGGCTTCAGAGAATGCATGAAATGTATATTCTAAAACTATACTAAGGGCTGTAAATTATTATACTCTGCCCCCAGCTGTGTGCCTAGCTACCTCCCTCTCGATGGGTCTTTGCCGCACATTCACCAATACCCGAAAAGGGTATATTTGGTGTGGGCAAACAATGTGTGCAGAAATGCGATGTTCAGTTTCTTATGCAAGGCACTGTAACATCATACCATCCTAAGGTCAAAGATTTCAAGCTGTTTGAAGCATAAAATGGTAGCAAGGAGCATGAGCATTCCACTGGATGTGTTGCCACAAACAATCACAAATCAATTAAGTTTCAATAATCGAATTCTCAATGTCTGGCATCCTTGCCAGTGCCTGGCAACACTAAGGCAGTGAGAGACTTCCAGAGACAAGAACAAAGATACTGAATCAATGGCAGTGATAGAAGTGTGAAACAATGCACATGCCACAAACAGATATAAACAAATACAGTTTTGATGGCTCAATTTCCGACAAGCAGAGACCTTGCTAGTTGCAAGGTAACGCGTTTTTGACGTGTTTTGATAGAACACCTCCCTTCTGGAAGCACCGGCAAATGGAGATCAAGGCAGGGATAGCTAAGGACAAGAGGCTGGTACCCATCAAGTCAAAAGTAACCAAGAAGGCAGACAAAATTGATGTTCTAATCAAAGCAGTTAAGAGGTATTCTGAAGGCTATCCTTTTAATTTTATGGCAGCTTCTACAGATAATACAGACCCAGGGTATGAGGCCTCAGGGTAAGAGGAATACTAATTCATGACTACCATATTGCGCTTTTTAGCCATTTAATAATTCTCTTTGTTGCATATATTACAACAATACTACTGTAGATATTATACCAGCTGTATAAAGTATCAAAGTTTCTCTTTATTGTGCAGGAATAGATCATTTAGTCCGAGGTTGGCAGAGCAGAACGGCCTGTGGCGCGAAACGATGCGCGTGTGACAATCACGGTCACACGGACATTTGGCTGGCAGGCATTTGCCGACTCTCAGTGTCTCACTTGGTGCGAAACAACAATGCACACGCCACAAACAAATATAAACAAATACAGTTTTGATGGCTCAATTCCCGACAAGCAGAGACCTTGCTAGTCGCAAGGTAACAAATCCGAGTTCGTTCTGGTCTTTATGTTGACCATGTCACCGCGGAGGAGGTACCTGAATGTCACAGCACTGTAGAGGAACCGTCCGACACTACCACGGAAACAGTTGATCGAGTTCCGGCTCGCGGGTGAACTTCTTCTGTTGCATCGGAATAGGGTGCAAATCCCGGAGCCCTGACATTGGACTCGCACCGGAACAATTTCTGAGGAGCGCTAACGGGAGTGTACATGAAATCCGCTGTCCATCCAGTGAGATGTTTCTTGGCAGTCCACAAAACAGTAGTGCACTGGAGAATTGCTCGGGCAACTTGGATAGCTCTGGCCACCCCCGCTCCAATGGTAGCCCCAGGCCTCCAGGGGTTGTCTATGATCCGTTGCGCGAGTACCGTGTCTGGGGAGGTACCAGCCATATGGGAAGCCGATGACGCCTTATACAGAAGCATTGCGAAATATGGCGAGAAGATTCCAAGACTCAAATTTTTACTATATGTTGGTGGCCACACATCCCTGCGTCTGAAATCGCCGAGTACAGTTGATCGACTGCTCCCATCTTCATCATGGTCACTGAGGTGAAGGACAAGGCTGATCTTGTTGACGTCCACGCGCGTCCTAAAGGTGAATATGCGGACAGCGAGTCTGCAGAATCGCTGTACCTCACGAGCGAATCCAGACGTCAGATCGGTCTGGTCAGCGCTATATTCTTGTGAGTAACACGCTTCCGTGTGGCAAATCCAATGTGACCCGAGGCTAATTATTCCTAGAATTTTCAATCGTATGGTCGGTACAGGTATCTTCAGTACCCCCAGCAGCATTGTGGCACTTAGTGGGAGCGTCGGCCTGGCTTTGTTCATCTGGGTCGCTGGGATGCTCATTGCTGCTGCTGGTATGGCCGTCTACTTGGAATTCGGAACCGGTCTGCCGCGGAACGGCGGAGAGAAAAATTACCTTGAATACGTCTACACCAAGCCCAAGTTCCTAGCCACAGGTTTCTACGTGAGTACGACTGCGTCCTTTAATACATACAATCATTGAGTAAAGGTCTATTTCCTCAGACTGGCTATGTCATGCTTCTTGGCTGGGCTGGCTCAAATTCCGTAGCCTTCGGGGAGTACATCCTGCACGCCGCGGACGTAGAAGTTAACCGCTGGAATCAGCGTGGCATTGGCCTCGCCTGTGTCACCGTAGCCTTCCTGATCCACGGTCTGGCTCTGAAGTGGGGTCTCCGGCTTCTGAACGTCCTCGGGGTGATCAAGCTTATCATCCTGCTCATTATTATTGTGGCTGGATGGGTTCGTTTCTCTCTCCCTACTTTGAAAACATTGGATACTAACTACGTTGAAGGCAGCGCTGGGCGGAGCTCTCCAAACTGACAAGCCCGACAATTTCTCCAACGCCTTCGAAGGCACAACAGGCTCGGCGTATGGCGTTGTGACAGCCCTGTACAATGTCATCTGGAGTTACATCGGCTACAGCAACGCGAACTACGCCATGTCGGAGATGAAGAACCCGGTGCGAACCATCAAGATTGCTGCTCCCATTGCGATCATATGCGTCGGGATCATATACATGTTGGCGAACATCGCATACTTTGCGGCCGTCCCTCGTGAGGAAATTGCCAGCAGTGGACGTATCCTGGCTGCGTCTTTCTTCCGTAACGTCTTCGGGCCGAAGGCAGACCGCGCGCTCAGCGTCTTCGTAGCGTTGTCAGCGTTCGGCAATGTGCTCTCGGTCATCTTCTCTCAGGGCCGTCTCGTGCAGGAGCTAGGGCGTGAGGGCATCCTGCCCTTCTCGAGCTTCTTCGCCAGTAACAAGCCATTTGATGCACCATTTGCTGGCTTGTTTGAGCACTGGCTTGTCTCGATCATCATCATGCTCGCACCTCCACCCGGGGATGCCTACAACTTTAGTAAGTCCGCTGTATCATTACGCGCGAGCCGTGGTAAATGTGCTAATTGCATCGGACAGTCCTCAACGTCATCAGCTACCCGCTGTCCATCGTCAACATCTTCGTGGCCGGTGCTCTCGTCCATCTCTACCTGCACCGCGAAGCCTACAATTGGCACCCTCCATTCAAGGCAACTCTACCCGTCACCATCTTCTTCGGCCTCAGCAATATTTACCTTGCCATAGCGCCGTACGTCCCTCCAGAAACGCCCGATCAAAATATCTACAAGAGCCTACCGTACTGGCTGCATTGTGTCGTCGGGACGGGCATCATTCTCGCCGGGGGTGTGTACTGGCTCATCTGGGCGAAGCTCTTACCATGGTGGGGCGGGTACACGCTCAAGAAAGAGGTGTACGTCGGCGACGATGGCTGGACGAGGAGTATATTTGTGAAGGAGAAAAAAGAGCATTGATTGCCTTCGGGTGGCTGGAATAAATTATGCGCGACGATGTAATTACTAGCGGACGGTTTAATAGAGAAGATAATGTATTCGACCAACACGGCTTCCTGACAGGAGATGATATTCCTCGCGGACAAGCCAGACGTCAGGTGAGCTGCAACGACATGAACCCGGGGAGTGGCCAGCACGTCTCGTTCCTGGTTCACTGCGAGATCATGGACCTTTGTCTGCTGCTGCAAATCAGTAAAAATATGCGTACGTGCCGCTGGTAAAGTTGAGGAAAGTGAAGTTCCTATCTCGTCCGCATACTACATTCCTTCGAGTCTTCGACGGCTCGAGTGAGGAAACTCCAATGGCGATCTGTGGCCGAGACGGCTATCTGACCAACAGTCAATGATTAATATTAATGACCTGCTGCAGCATGCGGGTTCCCGAGTCACGGACATGACATGGAACCCTGCCATGAAGAAAACATCAAAGCAAACGCTGTGGCTGGCCGGTGGAGTGAATGAGGACCAAGGCGTATAGTGAGGCTGATCCCTACCGCATAAGGAAGGCGTATTGCTAATTTTAGGATGCGTCCGAGCCACACTGTCAGGGAATCAACTGCGGGATGCGTGGCTGCCGTACAAAACCTACAAATTCATGGCGCACCGCCCTATCTCTCCTCCAGCTCGGACCCGTCAATCTCGCAGTGTTCCATACATGATGCACGGGCTCCGAGACCGTATATAAGGGTGCGGACGAAACCCGCCTTGTCTCCCTCCGAGTCCGTGGTCCCTTCATCCAGCCTCTCACAAGAATGATTGCAGTCAAGACCATACTGTGCCCACTTCTCGTTCTTGCGGGCGCTAGTGCTGCGGCAGTTGAGGAACGTCAATGTCAGTATTTATCATACACGGACGTCTGGACATTGCTAATGGCCGGTATAGTGCAGAGCAGCATAGACTCTGCAGTTTCCGTTGCAACGTCTGAAGGTGAAGGTGTGAATGCTATTTTCTGATATAATCTAATGGAAACTGCGCGAACAGCTGCGAGCGCTGCCTCACTCGCGACGTCGCTCGCAGCCAGCGCATACAGTCAGGCGACCTCACTGGCCAACAGTGTCTACTCGGAAGCCACGTCCTGGCAAGGCAGCGTGTACTCGGAAGCCACATCCTGGGATGGAAGCGTTGCCTCCGAAGCGACCTCCGCTGCTGGGAGTATCTACACCGCCGCGACTTCCTTCGCTGGGAGCGTTTATACGGATGCCTCTTCGTTCGCCGGCAGCGTGTACACCGACGCTAGTAGCTTTGCTAACGGGGTGTACGAGACCGTGACCTGTATGTCTATATTGTGGCGAACATTGTCTCCATGCTGACAGTACGTGAACAAACCTAGCCGCAGAAGGACAAGCCTATACTGTCGTAACATCCAGAGGCGGCGAAGCTATCACCCTCGCAGCAAGCGGAAGGACGACCACTTTTGCTGGTGCCACCTACACCGTAGCCAGTGGCAACGTGGCAGCCGCCAGCGGATCCAATACTCAGTCAGCCCCCTTTTATTTGCTTCTAAATGGCGTCTCTCTAATCCATGCATTGCAGGTCCCAGAATGCTGCTTTGGGGCTTGCGTCGTTTACGATGTCTACGCCCTTGCTCACAGGCATGGTCGCTGTTATCGGCGGCATTATGACTGGGGCATGGGTTGTATTCTGAATTCAGTCTGGACAAACACCTTCGACGCACCAGACCCTGTCAGCTGTACACCATCTTGTTTTCTCGGCCCCTCGACGAGTGAAATGCCTCATAGATGACCGTTAGAACTATGTATGTAGATGCTATGTAATACTATATACTGTATTGCTCCTTCCGATGTGACTGCCGGTGATTAGAGTACTATATACGACGTCTACGAGCGTCCGTGCGTTGCATTGATAGTCCGTGAGTGCATCAAACCCTAATAGTCCATCGTGGTACGCCAGCCTACCACGTCAACCACTCTCCGTACATATTCGGCCGCTCGCCGCGAATGTAGGCCTCGAACGTCCTCAGGATGACTGTGCTCCAGTCCAAGTCCCGCTTGTCATCGGACACCATATCCTCCCTGTCCTCTTCGAAATGTTTAGCTACTGCGGCAGACGACCGTGCGGCCCTCTCTGATGAATCAAAGCGAGGGCCGAGGTCTGGCCAGTTTCGAGCAGGGTCGAAAGGCCAGGACCTGATAAATGATGGTGAGTTAACGACAACGCAGGAGACCAATCACAAAGTTCACTGACCAGAAGTCACTTCCATGGTAGTGGTATGAATAGGCACCCTTGAAGAAACCGTGAAAGCCGACAGCACCCGGTTGAGCATTCTGCTGTTGTGGTGTAGAGAAGAAATCTCGGAAGCTGCATCATCGAACATCAACACGGCGGACCCGATCGCGCATGTTGCACCTTACCTCTCGAAATATGGCTGTGGCGGTCGCTCATTTTGATAGTTCTCAGTGTTCAGCCACGCGGAGTCGAATAATGCATCAGGCAGACGCAACAGCAGCTCCTCTAGATAAGCGTCCTTGGTATAATCCGATATCGTCATCGGGTGGAAATCAAAGCCGTTCTTCACCGCCGTCCTCAGGAGGAAGGTGCCCAGCGCCGAGCCCTTTCCCATCTTGAGCACGGCCGTATTGTACTTTTTCAATCGCGACCAGCGGTACGCAAAGGCACCGTGCCATCCCCAGAGCTCCTCCCAGTCTCGGAGCAGGATAGTGTCTGCGTCAAGGTATATGCCCCCGAACCGATGGCAGAGCACGAAGCGCGCCATATCCGAGAGGATGGTTGACAGCCCATCCTTTTCCTCGGGGGACTGGGACCCCACGCGGTCCTTCATGTCCTTCTTACGCTGCTTCTCCTTCTCTTTTTCTTTCCCAGCCGCGTCCCCTTCGCTTTCCTCCCCCTCTGCGCCGTCCTCATGGCTGAACGGTTGCTGCTGCTCCTCGATGGGCACGTTGTACACATGCCCGCCCGAGTTGAACAGCGAGTCGCGCCGCGCGCGCCAGTCATCCCTGAGCTCGGGCACCGCGTCGAGCTGCTCCGTCGTATTCCACATCTTGAACTGGATCGCGTCGCGGAAGCGCGGGTGCAGGAACGGCGCGGACCACGGGTTCGCGCGCAGCTTGTCGAACATGTCGCGCCGCGCGTGCTCGTTGGGCACGGACGCCGCGGGCCCGGGGTTGATCCACATCCACAACTGGGGGCGGCAGACGTGCGTCTCCGTGTGCGTTTCTGGGAGGTGCAGCCCGAGGTTCTGCGTGAAGAGGAAGGAGAGGAGGGACATGTAGGGCTTGTCGGTGAAGTCGCCGGCCCAGAACATGTGGAAGACGCGCGGGTTCTCGGGGTCGCAGGGGGAGGAGAGGGTATGGTAGGGCTCGTATTTCGGTGCGGGGCGCAGGTTCGGACGGGGTTCCCAGTCGACGCCCCGCTTTTTACTCAGTTCTGCGGAAGGGTTCCGCTCCGAGGAGATGACGGCGTCCTTGCCCATGTGCGGTGGCTCGGTTATGTTCAGATCCCAATGCACGTTGCCTTCTTCTACATAAATATATTTCCATTCGTCGATGTTTCCCCTTCGTAATCTAGCCTGGTTGTCCAGTCCTGCGCCGATGCGGAGCACTTCCAGGCAGTCGCGGACGTACTGCGGGACGGAGTGTAAGTTCGAACATGCGTTTCCCGTAGATTATATGCGCACCTTGTTCTCTGAGAAATCGCAGTGCGCCATGATCACATCCAGGTCGGCGATACTGCCCGGTATTGGTCGCGGTGGGTATCCGACGTCGGGGAATCGAGCCTGCACGTCCACATAATTGCGGTTGGGACCGATACCTTTTGTGTTGACGATGACGGGTGAGCGGAATCGGTCGGGCTTGGCCCAGTCCGCCTTTTTGAAGTTTGGAGGGTACGCCGGGTTGACGGGCGTGGTGAGGAAGTCAAGTTCCTTTGGAACTTCAGGTGGTCAGCATAAGACGGAAGTTAGATACGAGGCTGGGCACTCACGTTTGTGGCCGCTCGGATAATGACCGCTCTGTATCTCCCACCCCCATATGCGCTTCAAGTCCTCCCGCTTGAACACTAGGGTTGTGGACGCGAACGGGGAAGCATCTTTCCACTGTCTCTGCTTCTCTTCGAGATCCCACCGGCGCCGCGATGTCGGGAATATAGTCAATATAATTAGGAATAGGGCTAAGCAAGACAGGACCAGCCAGGGTCTATGTAGCGGTCGGGGTAAGTTGCACTGCTGCAGTCGAAGGGGATTTAGGACGGGTATCCTGAGTCTACGCGTCGAAACGCCAGGTATAGGGACAGATCTAATGATGAACAGAGGCGCAGTACCGTGCCGTCGCCGTTTCTCCTCTACGGCTGAGTTGGAGTATATTGGGAGGCCATTCGAAGGACGCGCGCGGTCGCCAAGACGGATGCTCATGCGGGGCGGGGGAATGGAGATGGACGGCATACTGGAACACTGGCGACTATTGTAAATGTTGCATCGAAGGACAGAAGTTGCCAGCAGACGGTGAGACTTTGCCTATAGACGAAAATTACGGCAAGTCGTATGTTGCAAAGAAACGCCGTGTCAAGCGGCTGTACACTGCCCAACTGCCTCCAACTCCCAAGTCGCGTCCGCTTTGCACGTCGCGGACCGGATGCTTTCCACAAACCATGCTCTATGCCGGACATCGACTGCGCATCAATTGGCCTCGGAGGGACTGTACTCCTACATTTGCATTTTTCACAAGTGCTGACAAGTCGTGGACGGCTGTGCCAAAACTTCGCAAAGCTGTGTTGCTCTCAGGTTAGGAGCACAAGTCCACTATAGACGTGATACTGCACGATACGTTCTACATTCTCCTAGTCAACTTGTCGGTCTTGTACTACGCTCCAAGCAACGACCCCGCGATGCATCATGCATCAGCAGCAGTGCGACCTGGAGCGAAACACCAGGTTTTGGTGGCGTGCTGCATGGCCGCGTGACGTCACGCGTATCTGCACAGCCGCCTGCGCACTCCGCCCCGATCACCATGCCTCCCGCGTACCCGATTAGATAAATTGTGCTCCCCACCCCCGTTTCCCTCTTGACCCTCCCCGTCTGATCCACCCACTTTCAACCTTTTTTCCTCATCATGGTCGCCGTCAAGTCTTTCCTTCTCACCGCCATTGCCGTCGTCGGGGCGAGCGCTGCAGTACTCGAGGAGCGTCAAGGTGAGCATCTACTGCACCTTGACATGTTCGGTCGCTGATGCCCGCTTCCCAGCCGGCTCGTACATCGATTCTGTCGTTTCCGATGCAACGTCCCTTGCTGGCACTATCGCCTCGGGAGCAACTTCGCTCGCCGGAGACTTTACGAGCATCGGCAATGGCGTGTTCGAGACCGTAACATGTACGTCCCACATTCTCTCGCTATGGCGTGCTTACCTTACTCATGTTTTCCTTCCAGCCGCTGGTGGCCATGCATACACCATTGTTACTTCCGCCGGTGGTGCTGCCATCACCTTGGCTCCCAGTGAATACGGCAAAGTCACGTCTACACTTGGCTCAGTATGGACAGTCGCTACCGGCGACATCGCATCTGTATACCAAAGTGCAACGTGAGTAGCGTGGTATCCCGTGTATCCAGCTGTAACTGATCGAAAGCCTTTAGTTCGTCCAGCGCAGCTTTGGACGTGAAAGCTTGGACCATGTCCACACAGTTGCTCACGGGCCTCGTCACCGTAGCTGGGGGCATCGCTGCAGGTGCCTGCGTTATTTGGTGATCGCACCGTCACCAGGGTGTTTCCCATATTCGCTCGTTCCGGTTTCCCGCTCCCGTAAATGAGGAGATCATTTATATCTGTATCTGTAGGACTTTCGATCTTCAGGCATCTAATAGTTTGATTATACGCACGTACCCGCATATAATGACAATACATAGCGATGCACATATTGCATGGAATGCGTCACGATGAACGTCGACTTCCGGCTGGGCGCTGTGCATAAAATCTAGGTGCCGTCCAGGTCATGGATCTGGACCTTCTGGCCTGTATGGCACACTTTGAATGAGTGAGGGGGCTCGCGTAGCTTGCGAGTTGGGAGACGCTCAGGACGGCAACGATTTCATCAATGGATTTTATTGGGGAACACAACAGTCACAGTAGAATACCGCATCTATTCCTCAGCAGCCTGGTTCATGTCCTTGTTCTTCTACAAAGCCGCGGGGGCCCAGCAATCAGCATAGCTAGCAGTCGATGTAAGATATCTTACAAACCTTGGGGTTGAAGAAAAGAGTGTTGTTTCCCCAAGGGAAGGGCTTCACGCGCTTGTTCATGTAGTCGTACGCAGGAGGTTCGGGGAGCTCGCCGCCGTGCTCCTCCTTGAGGTGCTCCTCATGCGCCTCATGCTCAGCCTCGACGTTACGGACCCAGATGGCGGTTACGATGACTGTGAGGGGGAGGGGGAGACCATCAGTATCTCCCGTCCATGCATACAGACTTCAGACTATCACGAACTTCCGGGGGCGCAGATGAAGTAGCTACAACGACTCATAAGTCATTGCATATACAACAGTCGACGAAAGTGTGCACACCTGACCCTTCTCCAGAGCTGGGTAGTCTCTGCACATCCGGATGAGTTACCGCACCTTCTCGTGCATAAATACCGCACCTTCAGCGTGATGCCTGACGGCCTCGCGCTTCGCGATCCACTCCTGTGTCGGCTGGACCTCGACGGTGGCGTACCCGCGCGCGCGGGCAGCCGAGCGAAACAGCGAACGCGTAGCGTAACGGGCGAGGGCAGCAGACATCGAAATGCAACGCCTGAGTTACAGTGGTTTAGTTTAGCAGTGACGACGGGACAGGTACGGAGCAGGCCGGTGCGCGCGCTGAAAACGGGGTCGTGGGAAGTCCAGCTGGAAAAGGCAGTCCAGCCACAAGGGGTGACGCGTCGAGTGCATTAGCGTTATAAACTCCCTTTGCGCGGAGGCCGTATTCTACGCGTTTCTGGTCCTGCTGCTTGTGCGAAATGGTGGCCCGACAACAATCCTCCGCGGCGGGTGTCCTCGCGCTGCTGTCCGAGCCCGACCCGGTGTTCAAGCAGCACGCGCTCAAGTCGCTGAATGCGCTCGTGACGGAGTTCTGGGCTGAGATCTCGGAGGACATTGCGCTCATGTGCGTGCTACGTGATTTATGAGTGGGATTAGCACTGACGTGGAAGGCTGTTTGTAGTGAGTCTCTCTATGAAAGCGAGGAGCTCCCCAAGGATGCGCGCGACGCTGCAGCGCTCTTGGCGAGTAAGGTGTACTACTACCTGGGAGAGTATGACGAAGCTCTGTCTTTTGCGCTCGGTGCTGGGAGCGCGTTCGAGGCGGAGACTCAGTCAAGACAGTCAGAGGAGTATGTCGAGACCCTTGTTTGTGAGTGGTCCGTGCTTTTGGTATAGGTATGTGCTCACTGGTCACCTTTCTCAGCCAAGGCTATCGACCGCTACATCCAAGCACGGGCAGAACAACAAGCTGGCTCATCTGACAAGCTTGACCCCCGTTTAAATACCATCATTGAGAGTATCTTCAAGCGGTGTATAGACGAGGGCGAATATAAGCAGGTTCGTACCTCCCACCGCGGGATATTGCTGAATTAACGGCTGCTTCCGCTCAGGCAATCGGTATTGCTCTGGAATCACGTCGCCTGGATGTTATCTCCACGATATACGAACGCACGCATGACACTTCCCTTCTCTCTTACGCTATGGACGCCGTCCTGGACACCGGCGTGTCCTTGTCGTACCGCGACCAAGTTCTGAACTTCCTCCTCCCCTTATTTCCTCGACCGTCTACAGATTCAAAATCATCCGACATTCACCCCTTGACCCGTCTCCTCGTCACCCTCAGCGATTCCTCGAAAGCCTTGCCCCTCTTGACCTCTCTTGTGCCGAAGGAAACGCTCTTGGCATACCAGCTCGCGTTCGATCTGGCCGAGGGTGGCTCCCTGGATTTCCTCGAAAACATACGGAGTGGCTTACCGGATCCTGCTGAGGTATGTCGTCTTCTCGCGCTGCTGGGCGGTCATGGCTGACAATACCTTTCACCCAGGGTTCGAAAGAGAAGGAAATCTACGACAATTTGCGGAAAATCCTCAGCGGGCAGGAATCTGTCAAGTTGTACTTAGAATTCCTCAAGCGCAATAATAAAGTGGACTTGCTCATTCTCAAGAACACGAAGGTATGTTATCATCTCTTCGTGTATGCCCGTATACTTACTTTGAGGCCTCGCACAGGATGCGTTAGAAGGTCGTTCATCAATCTTCCACAGCGCACTTACCTTCTCGAACGCATTCATGCACGCTGGTACGACGTCGGACATCTTCCTGCGCGAGAACCTGGACTGGCTGGGCCTGGCGTCAAACTGGGCCAAGTTCTCTGCCACGGCTGCCCTCGGAGTGATCCACAAGGGGTACTACGAGCAGGGCATGACCATCCTCGGGCCTTACCTTCCCTCTCAGAGCGCTGGAGAAAGCACTATCCCTGGCGCAGCATACTCGGAGGGTGGTGCCTTATACGCTCTGGGTCTCATCAATGCTGGGTGCGGGCGCCAGGTGGAAGGGTACTTACGGGACGCCCTGAAGGCTGCGCAGGGCGAAGTCGTACAGCATGGTGCTGCTCTTGGTCTTGGTATTGCAGCGATGGGTGGCAAGAACTCGGAGGCATACGATGACCTGAAGCAGACGCTGTTCACGGACTCGGCAGTGGCTGGCGAGGCTGCTGGCTTTGCGATGGGTCTGGTCATGCTGGGCAGTGCGGACGGTCAGTCAGCGCAGGAGATGCTGACGTACGCGAGGGAGACGCAGCACGAGAAGATCATTCGTGGTCTTGCTATTGGGTTGGCGTTCATCTACTACGGGCGGCAAGAGGAGGCCGATGATATGGTGAAGACTCTCCTGGAAGAGAAGGTGAGTGGAGAACATGTGGGTTGTCTTGCGCGTATATTCATGGCCCACAGGATCCTATCTTGCGGTATGGTGGAGTATACACTCTGGCTTTGGCGTATGCTGGTACATCCAACAACGATGCAGTTCGGAGACTCCTCCATATTGCCGTCTCCGATACGTCCGATGATGTCAGAAGGGCGGCTGTCACATCCTTGGCATTCCTATTATACAAGAACCCGTCGCAAGTACCCAGGATTGTCCAGCTTCTGAGCGAGAGTTATAACCCTCACGTCCGGTGTGGTGCGACATTAGCCCTCGGGATTGCATGTGCAGGGACAGGCTTACAGGTAAGAGCTCGATATTCTCGCGTAGAGACGTTGGTACTGATCTTGTAACGCCTCGTTATCCAGGATGCAGTGGACATATTAGAACCGATGACCAAGGATAGTGTCGACTTTGTCCGGCAAGGCGCCCTCATCTCTCTTGGCATGGTCCTAGTCGAGCAGTCGGAGGCTTCATCACCTTCGATCTCATCGACACGCGCGATGTATAGCAAGATCATTGGTGATAAGCACGAGGATCCTATGGCTCGGTTTGGTGCCGCGCTTGGCCAAGGCTTTATCGACGCTGGCGGAAGGAATACCACCATCAGTCTGCAGAGTCGGGCTGGGACGAGGAATACCAGTGCCATTGTCGGTATGGTCTTGTTCTGTCAGTTCTGGTACTGGTTCCCTCTGGCACACGCCGCTTGCCTGGCATTCGAGCCTACAGGTATCATAGGTCTCAATGGGGCACTGAAGGTATGTTCTGTCCATCGATGAGTGGGAGATGTTCTGACTGGCCAACAGCCACCCAAATTCACTTTCATTTCCAATGCTCGACCGAGCCTGTTCGCCTATCCTCCTCCCACAAAACCGCCGAAGAAAGAAGCGCCAACTAAGGTTGCTGCAGCCGTCCTTTCCACTACAGCGAAAGTCAAGGCACGGGAAAAGCGAAAGGCTCAGGATGAGAAGCTGGAACCTAAAAAGGAAATGGACATCGAAATGAAAGCAGACGAGCCATCAACTTCGACGGCAGGACAGGGCGATATCTCCCCGATCGCAGGCTCACTATCGGATCTCGCAGACGGCGCACAGGATGGTAAAGGGAAGGCGAAGAAGAATGAGCCAACGTCGGAGGAACTGTCTAACTTCTCTCGAGTAACGCCGGCACAGCTGGCATATATATCGTTCCCGCCTGATGGCCGCTATCAGCCAGTACGACCTGTCTCGACAAAATCTACTACGAGTCTGAAGGGTAAGGGTGCGGGCTCGAGAGCAGCATCGAGTCTTCCGGCCCTTGCTTCGGAGAGATATGCAGGTGGGGGAGGGATCTTGATACTTGTCGACCGGCATCCAGATCAGCCAGAGGAATTCATCGAGCTGGAGACGCAGATACCACAGCAGGCTGCGGCTGCACCGGCGGAACCTGTGCCCAATGGAAATGCAAATGTCGCCTCGGAACCATCTGGACCACACATTGCTTTGGACGAGAATGCTCCGGAGGCGGACCCTCCGGAATCCTTCGAGGTAAGCGCAACGCTTCGTCGTGCATTCTTGCCCTGCCGCTCACACTGTTGTTATTCTAGTATCCTTTTGACAACGACGCGTAGTCACGTTATATTCTTCGTAATTGTTTTGTTGCAGTCAGACTCATACAAATCGAATATTCTCTCTATTATGCGTGAGAACCGATGTCGTCGTCTGAGCTTATCCATAAGTATCGAGAGAGGAAGGAGACATTCAATGCTGATAAATGACATCTGCCTTCATCCCTACAGCTCTCATCACTGACGGATCCCACATTAGTGACTGGCGTCGTGAGTTCACTCTGATATTTCAGGCTTCTTCGCCAACATCATAACTGAAGGTTGCTTAGTAGAGACGATGTCACAGGCTCCTGAGATCCGTGTCGCTATTCTCGACGATTATCAGAATGTCAGTTTGACCAGCGCCGATTGGAGCCCTGTCCAAGGTCGCTGTATCATCGACGTATACAGAGACACTCTAAGCAGCGAGGATGATCTGGTGCGGCGACTTGAACCCTACCAGGTGATTTGCGCAATGAGGGAAAGGACAAGATTTCCTGCAAGTCTCCTTGATAGACTACCCGACCTTAAGCTTATCGCTACCACTGGCCCGTTCAATGCCGCGATCGACGTTGGGCACGCGAGATCTAAGAGCATACTAGTATCCGGCACGTCAGGAAAGGGGAACTCCACACTCGAACACATATGGACGTTGATACTGGCGAGTGCCAGATACCTCGTCCAGGAAGATGCCAATATCAAGAAACAAGCGAGGCAGTGGCAGTCTTACATTCCGCTAGGATTGGCTGGAAGAACCCTCGGCTTGGTAGGAGTAGGGAGACTTGGCTCCGCAACTGCGAAGGTGAGCCTGATCCACCTCAGCGGCCTGAAGGGTGTTTTATTCCGCCTTGCAGATTGCCAAGGCCTTCGAGATGAGGGTGATTGGCTGGTCTCCTCACCTAACGCCAGAGCGTGCAGCCCAAGCTGGTGTCGAATTCGTTGCGTCCAAAGAAGAGCTCTTCCGCCAGAGCGATGTTGTCTCCGTCCACATGGTCCTATCTGACGCAACTCGTCATTTGGTCACAGAATCAGATCTTCAATCGATGAAGCCAACGGCATTCTTCATCAATACGTCGCGGGGTCCTCTGGTCGACGAAGTTGCATTGGTCAGGGTACTCCAACAGCGCAAAATTGCGGGAGCCGGGCTGGATGTGTATGAGGTTGAGCCTCTACCACAAGATCATCCTTTAAGAACACTGGAAAACGTGACGCTGACCCCGCATACAGGATATGTGAGCGACACAATGTACGAGGTTAGTACACAGTGACTCATGTATGTGATATCTCACTCGCGGCGGGCGGTAGGCTTTCTGGGGGGATACCGTGGACAATATTCTTGGATTCCTCGAGGGTAAACCAAGGAGGCTTATAAATCCTTGAATTATTTGGCTATGATGAGGAGTTTCCATAGACTCGGACATGTACTCATACGACACGAATAAAAGTCTCTGTGCCATCCATTCGTATGGTCCTCTCCGTCTCTCTGAGACTGGGGCGGATTACGAATTCACTCACCAATGCCGGTGTTGCTCGTAATGACAAGCCAGTGGCAGCTCTTGTAGTGCCGCGCAAAGTTTGTGGCGCAGCCGACTGTGGCATTGTGTGACGTGACATTGGTGATAACTTGTGACTGCTTGCCTGTGCTTGCCCGCGTCAATCTTTGCTCTGAACGCGTCTCACCACTTGATCCTGCCCTCCACTATAACGATCTTTTTTCACGATGGAATCGATTGAACGTCGCAGAAGAGGTGAGCAGCCTTGTATCTTCCCGTACTGCGTCCTTGCTTATACAACTGTTTACGCGTAGATTTTAAAAGCAAGGGCGTGTTGAAGCCTGATGACCTCCGGCGTCGTCGAGAGGAGCAGCAAGTGGAGATCAGGCGGCAAAAGAGGGAGGAAAACATCTCGAAGAGGAGAAACTTCCTCCCTGAGTCGATGGCTGATTCCGATGAGGAAGTCCAGTCCGGAACGTGGGATCCTCCTGTATGCGCTCTTTGTCGACTGTATCAATACTGTGCCACTGACACGGATACTGTCTCACAGCTGGCGGAGGAAATGATTGCCGGCGTGTTTTCAGACGATCCTGACCGTCAGCTCGATGCGACCACTAAGTTTCGCAAGCTTCTTTCCAAAGAAAAGAATCCGCCCATCGAGAAGGTTATCGCGTGCGGCGTTGTACCCCGCTTCGTCGAGTTTTTGCGTGGAAACCACTCGTTGCTGCAGGTGAGCTTCTTTGTTCCATTCCTTCCGCGTTTCAATAGTCTAAAGCGTACTTTAGTTCGAGGCTGCGTGGGCCCTGACGAACATCGCCTCTGGTACTGCCGAACACACGCAAGTCGTCATCAACGCGAACGCCGTACCTGAGTTCATCAACTTGCTGTCTTCTCCGGTCCTCGACGTGCGGGAGCAGGCGGTTTGGGCATTGGGTAACATTGCTGGAGACAGTCCACAATGCCGAGACTACGTGCTACAGCAGGGAGCTCTCAGGCCATTGTTAACTCTTCTCAGCGAAAATCATAAGCTCAGCATGCTGAGGAATGCTACTTGGACCCTGAGCAACTTCTGCAGAGGAAAGTCGCCCCAGCCTGATTGGGAACTGGTATGATTTCGTGCAATTTATGACATATGTCCTACTAAAGCCCTCCTTCACCAGATCTCTCCTGCACTGACTGTTCTCACCAAACTGATCTATTCGTTGGACGATGAGATATTGATCGACGCGTGTTGGGCGATCTCCTATCTGTCGGACGGTTCAAATGACAAGATACAGGCCGTCATCGAGTCCGGAGTCTGCAGGCGGCTTGTGGATTTGCTTATGCACCCGTCGACATCCGTGCAAACCCCGGCATTGCGGTCCATCGGGAACATTGTCACTGGCGACGACTTGCAGACCCAGGTAGTGATTGCGTCTGGCGCTTTACCTGCATTGCTTTCTTTGCTGTCTTCTCCCAAAGAGGGTATCAGGAAAGAAGCATGCTGGACTATCTCGAACATCACCGCCGGATCGCCTCACCAAATCCAAGCAGTGATTGACGCCAACATCATACCTCCTTTGATCAATATCTTGCAGCATGCCGACTTTAAGACAAGGAAGGAAGCCTGCTGGGCCATTTCGAATGCTACTTCTGGTGGTCTCCAGGAACCCGCCCAGATTCGTTATCTCGTAGCACAAGGATGCATCAAGCCCCTTTGCGACCTACTCACTATGATGGATAACAAGATAATCCAGGTTGCTTTGGACGGTCTTGACAACATCTTAAAGGTTGGAGAAATGGACAAACAAGCGGCCGGCCCGGGTGCGGTCAACCAATATGCACTATATGTTGAAGAAGCGGGTGGCATGGTCACTATCCACAACTTGCAGCAGCATGACAACTTGGAGATCTACAAGAAAGCATTCAATATTATGGACAAGTACTTCCCCGATGAGGATGAGGACGCAGGAATCAGCAGCACTAATGTGGATTCTTCCGGCGCGTTTGCTGTGAGTCTGTTCGCATCTGAGTGTGAATCCCTTTGCTCATATTCTTACCACAGTTCCACTCCGACGTCAACGCGCCCCAAGGTGGTTTCAATTTCTCCCAGCAGTGATTTGGGTCCTCTGGACCTCGTTCAAGATTCCCGCTTCTTTCTATCCTTGTTATGTCCCGACGGTTTTCCTTTTCTCCCTGTTCCTTTGTCTGTCTCAGTCCGCTACACTTGCAATACTTCCAGTTACTCGCAGCACGCATCTCACGGCTTTGACTTCATGATTGTTGACGCAAAACAGCCTACAATATGTATCTTTCGCGCTCAAGGCGCATCATCCAATACGTCCATGTTTTACAGTAGGTACCAGAGAATTGTCGAATCTATGTGCATGTATTCCCACCCGCGCTCTCCAGAAAGTAATAGATCTGCTCTGCATTGTACTAGAGGGTATTTCATTCCATGATCGAGCTACTAGCCTATTGGCGCCTATATAGCTACTGCTTTAAATCTCTTCAAGACGGCCCACTTCGCGCTCAGGCTCATCTCCATTCTTTCCGCCATGGCGTCTCAAATCTTGCCTCTTGGTCTGTGGTGGAGTTCCCTTGTCGCAATGCAATGTGGATTGACCGTTCTACCTTCAAGAGCTGATTGACCGATGTATTGGGTCACGTATATGGGTCATAATGAAAAACGATCGTGAATTCTCCGGAACGCTTCTGGGATTTGACGACTTTGTCAGTGAGTGCTAGCGTAAGTTAGAACTGGACACAGGGATATTGATTGGTGACTTCGTAAGATATGGTGCTGGAGGACGTGACAGAATTGTGAGTTGAGCCACACATAATATCAAGCGTCAGGTTCATGGGTATCCAGCGAGATCACGGCTGAGGGCACGAAGAAGACGAGCCTGAATCAAACGCTACTGAACGGGAACAACATCTGCATGGTATGTTCTATGCGGTGTCGAGTAGTGGTTCTGCTAACCATAGATATTCCAGCTCATCCCTGGAAGCAACGGACCAGAGGATTGAAACCTCTCGCAATGAGGCTCACCATATTCAGCCTCAGTCGGAGAGGCGATGGGGCTCCTCCGTGTGTTATGCGAGACGTTGCTTGGTTCACGATGTAAAGGGTCTGCTGGTAGAACGGCCGAGTACCACCTTGGCTGGCACAACCCCTAAAACTGTTCGTACGTCTCTGTAATGGCCCTGATACTTAATCATCATCCTGAAGAAATTAGGTAGCGGATGTTCAGCACCACTCAGTGACTGTGAGACCAACCGCTTCGAGCGACGAAAGCATTAGGAAGGACAATGCTCAAATAATGTCCCTCTCCAACGGTCTGTCGTCGTGGTCGGGCTACAGTCCTCGGGACGAGGTGAGGGTAGCAACTAGAATTCATGACCTTCGACTGCCTCCAGACTTGTACGAATCATCGGTAAATTGCACTGTATAGCTAGCTACGCTCAAAGTGTATATTGTACGACGTGGATAATGTCGAAGAAACGTAGCAGCTGGGAGTCGGCTGCGAGGCAGAAATGCTATGAGATCTCGATCGTTTATGACCGCGCGTAGTGCCGTGAGCCTTTAAGTTGTAACTTTCCAAGTTCGTCCACAACCAACGTCCGGTTATCCTCCCTCCGAGCGGCATGGGCGTCCGTCTCCGTTTCTCGATGCATGGGCGACGCCATGAAAAGATCTTCCGTCTGGTCGCCGTGGACTCGCGCAAGAGACGAGATGCAAAACCAATAGAGACGCTTGGCGTGTACATCCCGAAGCCCACCGCTCACGACCACTACAAAACTGTTCAGTGGAGTGTGGACAGGATAAAGTACTGGTTGGGGGTTGGTGCTCTGCCCTCGAAGCCCGTTGTGCGTTTGTTAGAGCTTGTACGTAACTAGGTTCCTCCCTGTGTGCTGCAAATTTCGAGTGTATTCATGCTACGTTAACTCAGGGCAAAATCTTGCCACCGGATTCGAAATATCACTCGAACGCCACGAAACCACCGTCACCACCTGAACCTCCTATCTTAGACAAGTGATGTCTTGGGACGCAGGGCGTGCCCGAGCTGCTTCGTAGGACTCTATGAGCGTCCTGGGACCCGGGCGCAAGGGTGACATGTATTCAGAGAGCACACTCGGAGATATGTATAGGGATGGGCCATGACGAGGGAAATGGGAGATGATCGGTTCGTCCACGATAAACTACCTCCCGACAGCAACGGCACACTTCATATTGTAGGATAGTCTCACAGACCTCACGACATAATACATAATACAACATATCACTTACGCTCTTCCAGCAACTTCACGATATCCTCATGACCGGCGATCTTTGCTAGTTCCATTGGGACCATGTCATCAGGATCCTACCGCGACGTCAGTTCTAACCCAAGCATGGCCAGGGCGGACGCGAAACGGCACCTTTAATGTCGGATCGGCGCCTTGGTCAAGCAAGACCTTTACCATTGCCAAGTTGCCCCGATCACACGCTAGCTGAAGCGCTGTGTATCCCTGCGGAACGTGTCAGATACCTGCTGCGAGATGAAGACGTGAAAGCGCGCTAACAAACTCATCTGGTTCATCCACGTCAAGGTTAGGACGAGTGCTCAGAAACTGTTGGAGCTTTTCCGTGTCTCCGGCGAGTGCGAAGGCATGGATAGTATTTGACTGTTCTCCATCAATGGCAGGTGGCCCTGCGGTACTGACCACCGCCCCCATCCCCGATTTTCCTCTTGCACTATCATCCTCTTCATCACTCACATCCCAATCTATATCGTCTACATCGACGTCGCTTCCTTTACTTCGAGCTTTGTCCTGCGCCGCGCTGGTTGACGCATCTTCATTCCAACCTAAAGAGCGAGCTATCTCGATGTATCTCTTTTCAGCTTCCTCCTTGCGGTCTCCGTATTTCTTGCCAGTTTGACTCCACGCGTCCCATTTGGCGCGCCCGGTGAAGTCAAAGAGGGATGGTCGAGACGTGTTCGGGCTTTGCGAGACTGTCACGTACTTGAATAGCCCGTACAGCTACTGGGAATAAGAAAAAGCAGAGAAGTAGTCAGGTTGAGCAAGGAGACGGTGTAGTGTGCGTCAACCTCTAGCTTGATGTCGTTGGACACGTTGGAAGCGCTGGGAGCTTTTGAAAGGTACGAGGCGGCAGACTGGAAAACAGTAGACATGGTAGCGCTCTCGATCCTGATTTATTTCCAGCTGTTGTCTGGTCAGAGTAGCGAGCGTGCACGATGTAGTCTGTTGTTGCGAACTGACTAGGATGTCGCGGTAAGAGCTGGAGTCGGACGTCCGATCAGCTCAGCCACACGCTGCTGCCTGGATATCAATAGTTCTTCCGTAACACACCAATCCCATGGCCTTATTTCTGGCAAAGTGCAGGTTTGGAAATCCCGGCATTCCTGACTACTGCGACGATGGCTAGCATCGTTCCCAACGCAGTCACTTCCTCCAAGTTCGAGCCGCCTGTTCTGCTGTTACTCTTGCCTCAAGAGCAGTCGGCATGGTGCCACCAAGTCTGTATAGTATCCCTGCCAGATTGAACCGAAACTTATGTTGATAACTCCCGTTACAAGCTCGCGGAAGAGGGATATACGGTCGTCCTCCTGCCGTATCCTGGTCCAATCGAACCTTTCGATGACCTGTTGTCTGGTATCGCGCATGATATCTCCTCCAATGTCTGGGGGGTTATCACCTACGGTCTGAGTGCACAGGACGCGAAAGTGCTACGTCTCTGTCTTTCGCGATCCAAGCATCTGCCTGCATCGCGACTGAGATGTGTTGTGCACTTCAGTCCTCTCACTGAGGACCGAGAGGATCTGATATATATGAATGAGGCCGGCCGGTACAACCCGTGAGCATGCTCCGTCAAACTGATTGTGCTGAACGTCGCGCAAGATCTGAGCATGAACGGCAGGACAGCGGTTCATTTGCACGCCTCGCAAGAGCAGCTGCACGCGAACCTTTCCCCGCTGTGCACCCCGGAGGGTCTCGGTTACACGCTGCCTACCTCTGCTTACCATCCTGTCGAAGTCCACACTTACCCGCTCGTGCCGGCGTCACCCGCGTTTCCACTCCTCACGCAGCCTCCGATCGTACTGAAGAGTGGTACGAGTTCCCCTCAGGATCCACACGTGCAGTCGGCCACAGGGCTCTCGTACACACGGACGCTGCAGCTATTGCGTCGGGAGCTGGGCCCGCATTTCAATCTTGAGAAACTGTGGGAACAGCATACATATTTTGTGTGTTTTTTTCGCGAGATTCTGCCACCGTTTACTACTGCTTACGGCGATCATAGGAGTTCGTCGAGCGTGATGCGCCGAGTAAGTTTACTGGAATGAATCAGGCGTGTGCTTGACCTTTCGGCCAAACCTTCGAAGAAACCATGCGAACTATGGTTGGTCTGTTCTCGCCAGGATTGGTTTCTCTCTCTCACTTTACTGGCGACACAGGTCGCATCGCCTTATGTCAATCACATCCCTACCATGACAGGCGGAGTGGGCTTTGACGATCTTTCTAGGTTTTACAAGGTGAACCCTATTGGGCCTTGGTTTATTGGAGACGCCTAATATCTACCTAGTATCACTTTACCAGAGTTGACGTGTGTCTAGCTGACACTCATTCAAATACCGCATCTCACACATTGTGTATCTTAGGTTACTCCTCCCGATACAGAGATGATCACAATATCCAGGACAGGTATGAGCGCATTTTTCAAAGGGTCACAAGCCCGCTCATTCTCGAGCCTTCATAGTTGGCGCCGATAGGATCATCGACGAAATGATCTTCAAGTGCACCCATACCACTGTGAGTTACATCGTCCTGCTTCCTGCTTGGGTTGCCGAGCTTGTCGACCCAGGAAATCGACTGGCTCGCGCCCGGTATAATGCCGACAGGTGAGAAGTGGTTTAATATTTGAGGACGAGCATGCCGATTCCCTCCGTAGGAAAGCCGCTCGAGATAGCTCTGGTGGGCGTGGTCGCTTTCAGAGGAGATAAGTTGACGTTTGAGTAAGTTGAAGTTATCAAGCAGTAAGTTGCAATTGACCGATCCTTCACAGACACATGTAAGTGGTGAAATCAACACCTTGACTTTCATGACCTAACGCGGCGCAGATACTGGGACCAGGCCTCGGTCCTTGTTCAGGTATTTGCAAGTTCCTTAGCGGTGGGGGAGCCCAGCTGATGGAGGATCATCGTAGCTGGGATTACTTGACGCATCCAAACTACCTGTCGCCGGAGCGGAAGTGGCAAGGAAAGCCATGAACCCCTTCGGGCTGCCGAGCAACACACTTATGCCTAGGTGGAGCAGCAGTGCAGGACTGAGTATCGAGTAGTAGATGCCTGTCTTGAAACGGGTACCATCTGGATGTACTTTGGTTATAGTTGAGTAGTATCAATGCTATGAATTCGTGTAAATCGTGCATCGAGTCTTGAATATTAAAGCGGCTCCCTATGGACACTTCATCCTGAGAGCCACAATTGATTGTGGCCATGACGTGCCCCCTCGAGGCAGCCAGGAAGCCCGGTGGCGGTGCACAGGCAGTGTCGCTATGCTGTTCGGAATTGAGCTCGGCAACTGCGGGCTGAGCAGCCTGAAGGCAGGCTCTTTCTGGGCGCCCTTCGCCGTGTAAAACATATACACCCTTTCTTTCCCTCCCCGTCCACGAAACAGATATCGTTACCCAGCATGTCGCACCCAGACAACACGAACCACTACGAAGCGTACGACATGGACCGCTTGCGCACGCCAGGCAGCCTCCAGCCGGGTGACCGTGGCTCGCGACAGAGCACGCTCCTCGATGACTACCACAGCGAGCGGGATCCCGAAACGTCGTCGGTAATGAAGCACGGCACCGGGTTCAACGATACACAAGTCACTCTTCACGACCCGTTTTCGGCCTCAGGCGAGGACGCGAGTAGTCGATACAGTCAGCCCGATTCGCACTACGTAGACTCTAAGGGCCTGAAGGGTGCACCGTATGCGGATGAGGATGCAGTCTCCTTCGCAGGGGATCGACCCAAGTCTCTGTCGTATGCCCATGATGCGCCCTTGGTCGACAATTCCGCTGATATGGGTCGGGCGCCATACTTCAAGGACGACCCTGGTATATTCTCAGTGCTTGTGTAGCAGAATATCCTGGGCTGACTTAGCATCAGAGTACACTGGAATGCCCAATGCGACTTCCGATAAACAAACGGAAGACAACCGGCCCTGGGCAAGATTTGCTAACGCTGGTAAATACCCCCTTGAGCAACGCATAGAAAACAAGAAGCGTGGTATAGGCCGGCAGAGATACCCTTTCGTAGGTGTGTACTATGCCTCACTGCATTGGTTGCGGTATTTTCATGTAACCTGCAGTCTGGACTTTGACGGCTGTAATGGTTGCGGTGTTTATCTATGAGTTAGTCGTGAATTCCAGGGCTCAAGGGACCCCCATATCTTTCAAGGCATGTTCGACTCATATTCATCCAAGCAGCAAGTCTAATTCCGATTTCAGCCTGTCGTGAATCCCATGCTCGGCCCATCGGAGTACGCGCTCATTAACCTGGGCGCACGTTTCCCGCCGTGCATGAAGTCTGTCCAAGGACTACCCATTACAACTCAGATCCCTTGTGCGTCCATAACAAGCAGCCGAAGTTTCTGGTTACTGACACAGATGTAGGTTTGAACGATACCGCAAATCCTCCGGATCGACTTTGCTCTCTCGAAGAAGTGTGCGGGTTCGGTGGATTTGACGGCAAAGAACCCAACCAGTGGTTTAGGTGTGTTGTTTTCAGCTCTTTCTAGTAAGCGCAAACTGAATTTCATCAGATTCATCACGCCTATCTTCCTCCACGCTGGCATTATTCATATCCTATTGAACATGATAGCGCAAATGACCGCTTCCGCTCAGGTGGGATATCCCTTCTTGGCCAGTAATCTCATCTCTTAGTTCTTCATCAGATCGAAAGGGAAATGGGTTCAGGAGGCTTCTTGATCCTTTACATGGCCGCTGGCATCTTTGGGTAAGTAGATGTCTTGCCGCGCACGGGTTTACCAGAGTCAAACGACATTGTAGAAACGTCTTGGGAGGTAACTTCGCACTCGTTGGTGCCCCTTCCGTAGGTGCTAGCGGCGCAATAATGGGGACAATAGCGGTCAGTCGAGCTATGGCTTCAATTCCAGTTTCTACTCATCTGTTTATGTATAGGTGTCTTTTATTGATCTTTTTGCACACTGGAAGTATCATTTCCGGCCTGTGCGACGGGTAAGCTTGGGACACAAGTTCTTCCTCCGGTACCATTACTCACGTGAGAACTAGCTTGTGGGCATGATAATAGAGTTGATTATCACCATTGCCATCGGATATATCCCATGTAAGCTCCTTTCGTCGCCCGTAGCTCATGAGCACCTCACACTGATGCACCGTAATCCCAGACGTTGACAACTTCGGTGAGTAGCGGAAGTTGTGATTCGAATGATCTGGCGTTGAACGGCTGGCACAGCCCATCTCGGCGGTCTCTTGATTGGTTTCCTGCTGGGCATGGTGTTCTATCCTATTATCAGTACCACAACCAGGCATCGGTCAATCGTTTGGGCCTTGCGCATAGCTGCTATCCCTTTCGTGGTCATCCTCTTTGTTGTGTTGATACGGAACTTCTACACGTCGGACCCATACGCTGGTGAGTGACCTGTTCCGGTTGTCCCCTTGCGACGCTGACGCGAGATTAAGCATGCTCTGGATGCCGATACCTGTCGTGTTTCCCGACCTCATCAAATAACCATTGCAAAGGGTAAGTGGAGTAGTGGTCTTGCAGAACATTGACTAACCTATGACGCCCGCTGTGTACAGAACTGGTGAGTGGCATAACATTCATTGACGCTTACTAAGTGGCTGATCTGTTATTTTACTAGGCTTCACTACGACGACGACCAACTCCACATCTTTTTAAACTCTAGCGCTAGTGCGGGCGAAGGTTATTGGAAGGCGCATGCTGCGTGCTTAATTCCCTCACGATTTACGGACTGTTGCCACACCTCACGGACTACTATGTACAGCAGAGACAAGGACTCATCGTTATCCGGTTTCTGCAGAAGCATCCTTGTATATACAGCCTTGGTACTCATGCTAATTCAGTATTGTATTCTTGATACCTATTAATACTGCAAAGTATTCTGTGCGTGCTTGTTACGCACCGTTGTAATTACCAATTCAAGTGAAAGCCGTCTGTACGCCTCCCACGTGTCAACCATTGCTGCGACTCGCGAGACCGTTCCGTTGCAAACTCTCCCAAGTACCAGTCTCATCTCATAGCCGCGCCCAGCTCCTTCGTCTCCGACCAACCGCTGCTGTACATTGCTGGATATCTGCGGCAAGATTCTCTCCCCGTCAAATCTGTGATGTATACTATCTGAAGTCTGTAATCTGGTGTCTTCACGCGGAGTAAATCCTAGGACAGTTCTCATGCCTCCGGGACGTCTTTCCTTCTCATTAAACCCGTCATGGATGCACTATGTCTCAAGGGCAGCCTTGGCCGTAGCACTGATTGCCGGTCTACTACGGTATGCTCTGCTTGGTGAGTATCCTGTACCGTGTTCCTGGAGGAGTTCTCAGTTCTCTGATAGATTATTTCGACCCACTGCGTTGTGGGGCCCTACTGAGCAAAGGACGTTTCCTCGATGACAAGCGCCAGAATTGGCAGCCAGACGGTATGATGGTTCGAGTTCACCAGCCTCCGGCGTATTGATTTCGACCTTAAGGCTGCATGATGCACCGATATATGGAGAAGGATTCCTCGCGATGTCTCTCCGGTCGAGACGTCATATTCATTGGCGACTCTGTGACCCGGAAGCTCTTCTTCCAGTTTGCCCATGTTGTCGATCCCGCTCTTCCTACGTCGCCGCCTGCCGATGATCAAAAACACTCGGACCATACGTTGGTGTCCGACTCGGGCACCCGACTGACTTTCTATTGGGACCCATTCCTCAACTCGTCTCGGGTAACCGAATTTGTCGCAGTGGAGCGCGGTTCAGGTGTCGCCGACGGCCGACATCCACAACCTGCCCTCCTGGTGCTGGGCTCTGGTCTCTGGTATTTGCGTTATTCCGACAGCTCAGGGGGTCTCCCTGCTTGGGAGTCCAATACAGAAAGGCTACTCGGCCATATCTCCCGTGCACCGGAGTTAGTGGCGGATGAGATAGTCATGTTACCGGTGGAGGAGGTCGTATCTACCAAACTCACTCGAGAGAGGGCGGATACGATGCGCATAGCAGACATCGATGCTATGAACTCCGATCTGTACCATCGCATAAACCCACCATCTAGTGATACTGTACGCTTGTTTTATTCTAGTCATCCGCCGCTGCCAGTGTCATTCCCGTCGGCTTTCAACCTCATGCTGGATCCGTCGCGCACGGACGACGGCTTGCATTTCTCAGATGATGTTGTGAACATCCAAGCCCACATATTGCTGAACTCTCGGTGTAATGACGTGCTACCGAAGAGGTTCCCCTTCGATAAGACGTGTTGTCGAAGGTATCCGTGGCCGTCAGCGTTGTATCTGGTATTCCTATCGGTCGTCTTCCTGCTGGGGCCTTACAAATTTGCGTCCTCTTGGTATAGGAAAGGTGAGACAGGTTAGTCTCTGTCACATCTTTACCGCTGATTTCTATCAGGTTACGCCATGTCGGCTGTCTACGAAACCATGGACGAGAACAAACCTTTGTTGGTCTACAGCGGTATCCTCTGCCTGATATTCATGGCCGACAGGACTAGTTTCTGGCTCAAAGAGCAGAAGCAATTCGATGCGTGGATGTTTGGAGGCTTCAGCTTTCTTAGTCTCGTTGCCGGTCTCAGTACACTGAGGAAGTCCGACAAAGACCTCGGGTTTCTCAATCGGGAACAGACAGACGAGTGGAAAGGATGGATGCAAAGTATGCTTTACACGCATTTTTGTCCGGCTCAGTCACTGATGCATGTGGTAACAGTTGCCATTCTCATATATCACTACCTGGGAGCTTCCAAAGTCTCCGTGATATACAATCCTATCCGTGTACTGGTAGCATCATATCTTTTCATGACGGGGTACGGACATACCACATTCTATGTCAAGAAGGCAGACTTTGGTTTCAGGCGTGTTGCCCAGGTAAGATCGTGTGCCCACTCGTCCATTTGACCCTCGTTGACGGCGCAAGACGTAGGTTATGGTCCGCCTCAATCTCTTCACTCTCCTGCTCGCATATACCATGAACACGGACTACTTGTCGTATTACTTCACCCCCCTAGTATCGATGTGGTTCCTCATCATATACGGGACCCTGGCTATCGGTTGCCACTACAATGATCGCTTCCCTTTCCTGGTCACCAAGATCTTCGCATCTATGGGGTTGGTCAGTCTGTTCATGCGCGAGCACTGGCTGCTTCAGACGTTCTTCTATATCTTGCAACGGACGTGTGCGATAAGGTGGTCTGCCGACGAATGGGCCTTCCGGGTTAATCTGGACCTCTGGATCGTATACTTTGGAATGTTCACCGCGCTGGCCACAATCAAAATACGCGAATATCGACTCACCGAACACCCTCACTGGCACACAGCTGTGAAGAGTGCCATCGTCATTTCCGGTCTTGTATTGGTTTGGTACATGCTCTTCGAGGTCTCTCAACCTACGAAATTCGTTTACAACACCTGGCACCCGTACATCTCCTTTCTACCCATTGGCGCGTTCGTCATCCTACGAAACGCGAGCAATGTTTTACGTTCAGCTTCCTCTCGGCTCTTCGCGTTCGTCGGCAGGTGCTCCTTGGAAACATTCATTATCCAATTTCACCTATGGCTCGCTGCCGATACGAAGGGCATCCTGATCGTCATTCCTGCTACAAGATGGAGAATGACGAATCTAGTAATCACGACAATTGTCTTTGTCTATGCGAGCCATCTCGTAGCCGAAGCGACTGGAGAGATAACCACCTGGATATGTGGCAGTGACTCTAAGACGTTGCCTCTGACGGCCAGAGCGCCTACGACGGCACAGATCCCGCTCGCAGGAGGTCCATCTGACGAGACTGGCAAAGGGGCAGATGGCGCAGACGAACCAGAAGCGGCATCACAGCATGTACCAAGTTGGGCGGATCGACTGGCAGAGGGCAGCACAGGTTCATCTTCGTCTGCTTTTAGATTGTGGTCTTCCTCGGATAGATGGGACCTTGGATTGAAGACCAAGGTTCTGCTCGGAGTCGGACTGATGTGGCTCTTGAATGTACTGTGGCCAGTCTCATGATATATGGGCGGATCAACTGCAGCAGCATATAGATATGAATGATATTGATGTATGATATATATAGCTTCATAATACTCGCAGTCTCATACTGGCCTAATATAAGGAGTACATAAATACCACAGGGACTCATAGATACCTCTTCCATAATTTCCATTGCATCCAGACCTCCTTAGCAGATATGCTCTAGAAAGCGACGCGTCAACAATCGAATATACAGCGCAGACGAAACGACCAAAGAAATCATTAGGTTGAAGACAAAAAATCCGCCTGACGAGAGTCAATCCATTGATCGACATCGTTCGGAAATCTCGAGTAGAAAAGATACTAATCATTTATCACGAACGGTTATATCGACTGACCTTCACCAACAACGAACTGAATGACAGATTCCTGAAAAAAGGTATCAGCATACTGCCGCAATGCGAGTCAAAATACAATGAGGTCAGTATTAGCATGGATGCTCATCAATACCCGTCCTTGAGACGGATCAGGGCTTGACTTCTATTTTGTTCATCACTCGTGAAGAATGAGATATCCACTCACCGATAGAGAAGGATGGCGACTGCGAAACACCTTTTGAATGAGTGTCAGTAGCCGAAACGCGACTCCTCGTAAAGACTCAGAAATTTGGGTATAATGAAACATTCATAAGCGCGAACGCTTCGAAGTAGCGATTCATATTTTTTCTCGTCACCGTCGAGCAACATGGTGTAGGACTTACAACAGCAATAGATGAAGGATCCAAGTCGCCAGTGAGATTCTGAGAGGTGACCGTGCAGGTCGCACACAGGTCAAGATCAAATTTTGCGCAAGTTCTAATAGGTTGGAGGTAGTCACGTGGGTACTTTAGGGCAAGGGCGTCACGGTAACGCCCTCGGTAATGCGGGGCCTTGCGCGTACCAGGCTAAACCACGACCACCATTATCAACAATGGCCTATGTTATGCCACCCCATCCTCATCTCGACTTTCATGCTGGGCCAGTCAAGCAAGCCCCTTCACCGTTTGGCTTTGGCTTCGGCCTTGGTTCCTCTTCATCTGTCATGGGGATGAATCGCCCTAATCATTCACATGGACAGGTGTCGGCATTCCAGCCTGCACCAGCTGTCGTACAGCCATCTCCTGTACGAGGCTCGAAACGAAGACACGAGGCTGAGGACGAAGAGAATATACAGCCAAGAGATGAAAGCATGGATAGGAGTCCCACTCCCGAGCGACCAAAACGAGCCGTCCCCAAGAGAGCTCGTATGGTCCAGTCGGCAGACGGGGGTGGCAAAGGCGAGAAGCCGGGTAAAGACAGCAAGGGAGCGGCTTCGAATGATGGTAACGACATGGATGTCGGTGTTTTACTGGGTGAGTACCATTTCCGAGGCTTAAGGTTTTATCGACTCACCCGACCCTAGCGAGCTTACCGCCCGAAGCTCTTCTACCACTACTTACCTCCCTCATAACTGCGCAACCTTCCCTGAAACCTGTCGTTCTTTCACTTATTCCCCGGCCGACACTGGATACCGCTCTCCACGCACTTGCACAAGCCGCCAAGAAGCTTCGCGACGCCTATCCCTTTTCTCATGCCTCTTCGTTTTCCCAAGGGTCATCATCCACATTTTCAGCTGGATTGGGCAATAGCAGGCACAACATAAGCTCAAGCTCTCATGGCAGTCTAGGATTCGGCTTCAGCCAGCCATCCACCGTCTTTCCCAGTTCATCCACATCCGATAGCTTTAGCAGCGGAGGGATGCGTGACTCGTACGTCCTGTCTCGCCTGAGACCTCACATTGATGCTTTTGTCACTGCTGCTTCAACCTATCTGCCCTATTTCTCATTTGTGGCACCTGGTAACCAGTCCGCGTCGCCACCCTCCTCCGCTCCCGTTTCCAAAGACAAACTCCACCCTTCCGAGGTCTTCGTATTTTTGTCTGCTCTGACTACGCACATCCTGGAGCAGCCGCCTCTGGCGCAATCATCGCTTGCGCCTCTACTTCTTCCGCGGCTATCGGAAGAATGGAAAGCCTGGGTTCTTCGGGTGGATGATTCCGTGAACCGTCAAGGGGGGATGTACCGTGAGGAGACCGTGCGAACATGGGAGAGGGATCTGGATGCCTTTGCACAGGCGAAAGATCATGGGATGGATGTTATGCGGGACGTCAGAGACCGTTGGGTGCAGAAAGTGGGATGGTTGGTGGGACGTATGGGTCAACCTATGGAGGAATTCTAGAGTGTCGGCCGTTTTGATCGACCGAGCCTATGTTTGAGATTTATATGGACTTCCTGGTCCGCGGCATGCTTCTGTTGGCACTCATTCTATAGCATTATTGCACGCTTTTTTGTGTTCACGCATTTCCGCAACTTATACGTTCATTATTATGATATCTGTCATGTCTGCTTCCGCAATTCTCTGTGCTATAGTCAATGGAACTCGATCCTATGCCTTTCCCTGTGTGGCAGGATAAAGTGTTTGCGTTGGTTTGCCGCGTGGATCGGGACGAGTTGTGGCGAAAATTCCTGTGTCAGGTTCCGGTTAACTTTGAAGCCAGCTCGCCAGAATTCTGCTTGGAGCTGCTTTAGAGCTGGATTCCGACACTCGTTCTTACCCTGAAGCAGCTCACTCATGTCTATGTATGCTCCACCATGTCTTCCCGAAGTCTTCGAGCATAGCGGATACCCTGGGCAACATATTTCGAGTCGCGGCCGGTCGGGCATGGACGCGCAATATACAAGACCGTCATACTTCCCGAGTTTCTGGCAGCCGCCATATCAGTCGGATTGCTCTTGCTACTGAATATGCCGTGTCAGACGCAACAAGTATTTCTCGGGCGTCCGGTTCACGTTCACCGCTGTAAGTGCCAGCCCTGCGAAGGAGTCGACTTCCGTGGAGAGACCATTCATTAATCTACTCGTTAACTTAAGGGAAGTGCGAGTCCATCCATCTGATCTCAGCGGAAGCAAGATCGCCAGAGCCTGCTCCTCAGAAGCCAGTGTCTATCCTCCATTGTCACGACGTCAGCAGAAGGAACCACCCGTGTCTACAGATTGCGGTAACCAGAACGGAGCATCGTCCTTGAATACTGCAGTTGAGAGGAGCGACGGGATTCCTGCTGCACCTTATATACGTGTAGGGAGCGAGTCATTGGTCGCCAGTTTCAAAGCGGACGGTTTTGCAGACTTGGAAGCTGCATCTCTGCCCGATCCATCCCGTGTCATGGAGAACCAAGAGTTTCATCCGACGAATGAGCTTGTAGGGGTTCCTACTGTCCAAGCTGGGCCATTGCGGACCCTCCCACCACCTTCACTTCCTCATCCCAAGACGCCGGCCAACCTGTGTCAAAATTTGCTCTTCTACCTTCAGTACACCCGCAAGCCACCAAACCTCCCGGACCTCCTGACATATCATAACTCATATCCGGCCATGTACTCTGCCCGATCCTTCAACATCCTCATTCAATTGTCTCTCCGACACGCCTCTTTTGGCACTGTGCAGACTTTGTTCTCGCAGATGCGCCATGCAGGCGTCGAGCCAGACAACGAGACATGGAAGTTATGGGTCAGGTGGATGGTGAGAACTGGCAGATGGCAGGAGGCATGGGATGAATTAACACAAGAGGAAGCTACGCCTATGCCTTTCCCAGTCTGGCTGGAATTTCTTGGTTCCACCCACAGACGAGGATTCAGGACGAGGGATGAAAAAGGGAAGCTCGTTGTAGCGACTGGTTCACAGCCTTCATCGGAAGACGAAGCGGTGAGATACGCTTGCGTGATGGAATATTGGCCAAGGGTGGTTGTAGCATCGGACCATCGTGTGCAGATACAATCCCATGCTATAAGGGCGGTCGTGTCCGCTTTACTGCGGGCGAACTCTCCTTCGAGTGCCCTCCAGATCGTCCGCACATACCTAGAGACCCTCTCTCCACCTATAAACAAGAAGGAGCGGGCGGCATGCCTCGACATCGTGCACCAATTTCTTGTCTTTCATCCTGCGAAGCGCTTCAATTTTCCTGCTTATCTGTCGCTACGCGACACATTATTCTCGCTTCTCGAGCATCGGCCGGACTTGTGCCTTCGGCCTGACTCGACAACCCTCTTCCTACTCCTGCGTAGCTTGAAGCGCTCGCATCGCTGCGGGACGGCCGGGAGTGAGCTCGTGGCTGCTTTCAAGCAGCGATGGGGCCCGTCTGTGGTCGATGAGCGCGTTCGGCGACGCCTCGCATCCTTCTTAGCGAAAGAAGGCCACACGAGCCCTGCAAAGGATCTGCTGTCTCAGCAGAAACTCCTGGATACCCAGCGGCGGATGTGGAAGGTACAGAAGGAAGTAGTAGGGGGTGCATCAGGGGATAAAAGCCGGTATCGGAGGCTCCTGAGGCAGAAGTGGAAGAAAACACTGGTGAAGCGAGGTAAAGAGGCATGGAAATGGAGGATGTTGCGCAGGAAGCTTCGGACCGGACGACGTAGATATTCAGATGATGCCTTGTCAAAAAGCCCACCGGGAGTTGTTGTAGATAGGCCTAATAGACATTCTGGTGTCTAGTTCTGCAATGTGCATGTATTGGCTGCTTATTGACTCGGCACTTAAGCGCTTAATCTTTGAGACGGTGTTTGTCTTTCGGAATTCGTAGAAATGTCACAAATGTGGCCACATTGTGGCTCGGCACGTGGCTAGCGAGTTGGTTCCTTCGACGCGTCTTAGACCTGGAACGACCGCGTCGTGCGTGCCACTATTGACGCCCACCGCGCACCACACTCTGCTGGATTCTCGCGTCACGGACGCGTCTCCTCTGTATTCTCAACATGTTCAAAACCGCCGGTCCTTCCTCTGTTGTATCACGAAATGCGATCCCCGGTTCAAAATCTCCCGCCGCCCCAGACCTACCTGCCCTCCAGAGTGCAAGTAGGGTCTTGCAGGACCAAATATCAAAGGATGCTCAGTTGGTGCCGGATGTTGGGGATCTATTGACGAACCGTATGTGGACTGCATCCTCCATGTCATACTGACGAGCTAAAAGCCCATGTACCAGCCCAAATGCCATTTTCCTCGTCGTACAGCGTGTTCAACGACAATCAGCATGTCCCTTTTGCAAAGCGGAGGATAGCTCACATCCCCGACGCTGTCTTCTACCACTATGACAGTACGTCTACAATCCTCGCCCATTTTCCATTGCTAACGTCGCACTGGAGGCGCCAATGTAACCTCACATATGGGTCTGATGCCTGAAATTGATCGTGTATGGATTACCATTGACCACAAGCTCTTTCTATGGGACTACGTGGAAGGGTATTTTATTGTGATCTGCTCTGGGAATCATTGCTGACAGTACGTGAAGCCAGGAATTGCATTCATTCGTCGACCAGCCTGATGTCATTTCCCACGTCGCTCTTGTGAAGCCCAAGCCAAACATTTTCATTGACGAGATAGTCTATCTGCTTGTCATCTGCACGCCGGTGTCCGTCCTTCTCCTCGGCCTATCTGTGTCGACGCCTCCCCCCGGCAGTCGCAGTCTCAAAGATATAAAACTTTACGCGACCGACATGTCAATAACCACGGAAGTTGAAATGACATCGGTGATCGGTACGAAGAATGGCCGAATATTCATGTGCGGGGCTCACGACGGCAACTTGTACGAGTTGCATTATCAAGAAAAGGAAGGCTGGTTCGGTAAGAAAGTGCAACTGGTAAATCACTCGGTTAGCGGGATGCAGAGTTTGTTCCCTATGCTCGCTACTCCCAGATCAGAAGGTCAGTAATGTCACAACTGGTATTGTCTCCATCTGAGCAGTCACGCAGACAACTTCAAACTATTGGTTTCCGATCCGTCAAGGGACTGCTTCTATGCGCTTTCTTCCAGAAACACAATAAGCATCTACAGGCCAAACGGAGAGAAATCAGTCCAACAACTGCAGACGCTCTCGAGTCTGTACAATATCGCTCAACAGAAGGTACCTGGACATCCTGCCATCACCCCCAGTAGTTTCCAGATCGTCAGCTTGCATGTCATTGAGAAGAATGAAGCCCCACGATCAGGCGTGCAACTCATGGCTACAACAGTGAACGGTGTCCGCCTGTACTTCGGACCTTCGTCAGCCGGATACGGGTACTCCTTCAATGTAATGAATAGCAGTTCTTCCATACCTGGGCACCGGCCACTACAGCTGGTTCATGTCCGCCTACCACCCGTCAACCTTCTACATCCAGATGACGGGCTATTTACTGCCAGCGCACTGGCTTCAGGGCAACCACCTCCGCAACCTGCATATCCGCCTTACGTTGTGTCAAGAATAGAGAACGTCTGCTACACTTCTGGTCTTACGATAGCTGCAGAACCCGGCGACGGCATGGATGGGAACGATTTCATTCTCTGCATGGCGCCAGATCTCACCAAGATTGGAGAGCTTGGGCAAGTAAAGGAGATCCAGCCTCAGCAACCACCGCGTCCACCAATGCAGTCGTATTACCCCGTCACTACACCTGGCCCGTCACGCCCGCCTTTGACTGAGTACGCGACCATGATCGAGATATCTGGTCGTACTTGGGCAATCGCACCTATTCCTCGCACACCTTATCACAGCTCGACTCCGTCCGAGTCCCCTGTACCCGTGGCAGCAAACGAGCTCGCTGTCCAGTTTTGCGAGCCTCCAACGCAATTTATGATCCTGACGAACGCCGGACTAGTATATCTGTGGAAGAGAAGAGCGCTTGATTACTTGCGAGCGGTTATTGAAGATTTCCACGCAGATGGCAATCCTCAGCCTATTCTTGATTTCCGAGACAGGTATGTGTCCGTTATCCTCTCCCAGATCCTGCAAGACAATGTATAATCGCAGTTTTGGCCGAGATCAAACGTGTGCTATGTTGCTCGCACTCGCAAGTGGCAACACATTCTTGGATATCGATAACTTCGCATCACCGACGCTGAGTACTGGAAAGATAGCCAACGTTAGCTCCGAGATAGCGGCTGTAGCAAAACAAGCCTTCTATGACTTTGGGGAGCGACCCATGTGGGCAGAACGGGCAACGCTTGGCACAAGTACGTGGCTTATATCTCGATATTTTCGCATCGCTCAAGTGATACAGGTGAGAATGCGGGGAGTGCGATCTTCAGTGGCCGTCGAGAAGGATTCGCATTCTACTTTGCGAGACTCGTACGACCATTGTGGAAAGTGAAGTTGGTCCAAACCGGGTAAGAGACCCCGCAGGTTACGTCCGGCAAGAATGAACAAGGCATGCTGATATCACACAGGGCTCTCGGTTTAGCAGAGTGCGGCATACCTGAGGAGACTCTCGTGACGACACAGAAGAACCTTCACGCTCTGAAGGAATTCTTGGACAAGAATCCGCATCTGTTCCATTCCGCTCCTGGGGACAAAGCAGGTGCGAGAGGCGCCGCTGCAAGCGAGCAAGAAGCGTGGAAGGTATTATTATACACAACATGCTCTAGAGTTTGTGGGATCTAATGAGGATTTCCTCTAGGCCGAACAAAGCTCAGTTTCACAACTTCAAGCGCTGCTTGCTAGGACCATCGAAGCTATATCGTTCCTTCTCCTTTTGGTAGACTACAAGCTAGCTGACCTTATTGCCCAGTGAGTGGCGGATTGAACACTCTATACGATATCTAATCCTTTCACTTTTACAGATGTGACCCTGAGACCCAGAAGATGATTACCTCACTTACTTTTGAGGGTCTCGTGGTAACAAGTGAAGGCATTACTGCGGCCAGGGCCCTCGTGAACGTGGTGATCGACCAGCAGATAGGGCAACAGATTAGCGTCCGTGATTGACTTAGCTTTGCTTTTCAGTGAGTTGACATTAATATAGGTTGACACCATAAGCGAAGTGCTCCAGGAGCGATGTGGCTCGTTCTGTAGTACAGATGATGTCCTGTTTTATAAGGTAAATGGTGACCTGGTTTCCATAGGAGGGTGCTGAACAAGGACGGATCCTAGGCCAAAGAGAATGTGCGTAAAGCCGCGGAAACAGTCAATTTGGCGGAGAAGCAGAATTGGTTGAACGAGTCACTGCGGTGAGTGACATGGTATAGTGGCCCAGTACTACTACCAATAACGCACTATCAAGACTATTCATAAAAGCGGGGGCCATCCTGACATTAGAGAAACTTCGCGAGATATGTGGTGAATATCAGCAGCTAAGATACCCGAAAGGTTTGTATCGCTTGATATCAATGACCTACTCTCACTAATACATGACAGGGGCTGTGGAATTGCCACTGCACTACGCTCAGGTCGTCGACGCCGAACGTCTTGGTCAGGAGTACTGGTATGCCGGCTGCCCTGCGAGCGACCGACGTTCAGAGTTCTGGGAACGAAGGAAGCAATGTTATGACCTAGTGTTGGACTCCCTGACCGTATTCGAGGAGAGGGCAGGTGCAGCACCCGAACAAGGAGACGGACCGGAAGATCCGGAAACTATTCGTAGTCATGCCTTCGCACTAGCTTTCGCCAGCAACGACGAAATGTTCCATTCCACCATGTATGAATGGCTACTGGGCAAGGGAGTCGCCGATGAACTGTTGGAGGTTCGTGCATGAGCCATTGCTCCGGGATCCCATCTCATCATTTATTTACACAGATGCGTCCTCCTTACCTCGAAGCTCACTTAAGACGCGAACCGATAACAGTGCAGAAATATCAATTGTTATGGCAGTTTTATGTCAAAAATGGTCAGCCACTACGCGCAGCAGAGGTACTTGCCGCTCTCGCAGATTCTTTGCAGTCAGTGTTGCGGATTCTAAGAACGCGTGGGGTTGTTGATATCGGCTTCGTAGGCTCGGACTAACGCTGGAGGAGCGGCTGGAGTATCTGACCCTGGCCGTTGGCAACGCGAAGTCACACCCAATCTCAGCTGAGGGGAGACATGAGACGGCAATCGCTTTCCTAGCAGAATTGGAGGACAAGCTGGAGGTTGCGCAAGTGCAGCTTGAAATGTACCACACCCTCGTACCCCATATTAAAGACGCAGAAGAAGTCAGAGAGAGGATCCAGTTGCTCGGGCGACGATTGTTCACCATGACTGAGGTTTGTAGAGCCTGCCTGAATTTCTTCCCGGCGGGCGAAGCTAACGCTAGGATCCTTTGTAGCTCTTCGAGTTATACGCCGCGCCTTTCGATCTTCGAGAGATGCAATTGCTGATTCTACATGTCTCTGATCATCGAGATGAACATCTAGTGAGACCTATTTGGAACAGAATATTCGCGGATAGTGAGTTAGCGCTATACCGATTATACAAACAGAAGCATGATTTTCTCGCCAGCCACCGCAGGGGTCGATCCTAAAGAAGGCGCAGACCAGTTGATCTCAAAGGTTGTTTCGCTTGGGCACCGGTTCTACCCCTCGGAGAGCGCGTTCCCTCTGCGTGAGTGTCAAGCTCAAATTCTTAGCATCCGAGCGCACAATGAGCTTACGCCCATGCAGAATACATTGCATCTCTGCTTGTTCGCTTTGAGCTAGCTAACAAGGGTGTAATCCCGTACGGATGGGCGCCGCGCGTTCTGGTGCAGTGTGGAGTGCCTTATGGCGAGATCTGGGACATCTTTAATGAGATGTACGAATCTCAGGTGCGTTAGCAGAGCCAGTTTGACAAGATTAAGTCCTCATGACGATCTTCGCTGTTCTATGTGGAATAGGTCCCACCATTCAATGACCAATCTAATGTCCAAGCTATCTCCTCGGACATCGCGGTGCTTCTAACAGACTGGATGCAAGAAGCACAGCGACCGCTATCATCTGCTGCTCGGGAGTTCCCAGTAGATCGGATAGATGGCGCGGTGGGCCTGTATCTCTCTGAGTTGGATCCGAATAGGACAGAAACCAAAGCTGCCTACGAGGCACTCAGACGGTACGTGCGGACAGGCGGCAAGGTCTGGTGATGTTCTGGAGATACTGTATATGTATGTAGTCGCATCATTTCCATATTCTCATCGTACATATTCATATATGTGGCCGATTGCTGATCCTCCAAAACTGATGACCCCGGCTTCACCCGACTTCAAGAATAGCGTCCTCTGCCCGCAGGAGAAGACGCTGAGTGATCTTCTGTGTCCAGCCGTAGACCTTCAGGAGCGTACTTCGTACCACTCAGCACCAGGACTGGACGCACGACACGTTGCAAACTCACCGGGCAGCTCCGACAATGATAAGGACCACAATTACTATGGTCGCAAGGTCTCCGCCACCCCGCCTACTACGGGTGGCCCGATAACGAGCAAGCCACCCGATTGGGAAAGGCATTGACAACAGCATGTGCACCAGCGATCCCGCACCAACCACGGGAAGACCCAATAGAAACCGCTGCGCCAATCGCTTCAGCAGACCCGGAGGTTTCATGGGAATGGGAGTAGATGGTCGAGGCCGCCGAATTCGCCCGCCTACGAGAGTGTCGTCCAGAATGGCATCTTGATCTTGCATAATCCGAATCGCGGCACGTACAATATCTCTGACAACATCGTAGGGCCAGAAAGATACGTAGTAGTAGCCATCCACTGGACTGTCCTCTAGGGAACTCAGGAAATAGGTCGTGACGAATGAAGAGCACAGGACGAGGAGCGTAAACAATACGGACGACACTGCTCCAACAACAACTTCATCACCACTGAGCCATGTCCCATTTGATGAAAATCCGACGGGCTCACCAGGGTTGGTCGCGATGCCCACGACTCTGGTGCGTGCGAAGTGGTAACGATAGTTGCACTGTGGACACGCAAAGAAGGCGGTCTCTGAAGAGTTCCGCCAACGCTGGAGGCACTTGACGTGCACATACTATGGCTATATGGTGAACATTGACCTCAGTTCAGCTACCGCTTCCAGTGACCACTTACACTGATCGACCCTCGACACTGACACGGCCGTATGAGCCGACCCAATTCAGGATCAGGACCATCAAGACATATGCGACATTGTTTCTCGTCCGGAGTCTCTGCGGGCATCCTCACGACCTTCAAGGGTTCAGGAAAGCTGTATAGCAAGGGCCACGTCGCAGGGTATACACGGCCGATTCAAGCAGCGCTGCCGCTGGCGTGACGCGCTGTGGCGCGTTACTCATTACTTTCACGTGATGCGACGCGTCTGTCAGCGTAACCAAAGCGTAAGGCGCAACTGAGTGGCCAATAAATGAGTGGCCTCCGACTTTGTTTTGACTGGTCGGCAATATGTCTAGTAGCTGGCGTCTTAACCCATACGAAGGTTCATATGGAAGGAGCTACAGGAAGATGTTCACTCCGCTTGCCAAAAACCTCAGGTCTGGGAATCTACATCTGGCTGTCAACATGACGGAGGAATATGCGAAAGTACAAGTTTCAAAAATTTCGAGACTCAGTGGATTTGAGCTCTCGATTCCTTCAGGAGAGGTGACTTGGAGCATTCCTGTCGACACTTGAGCGCCAGGACCAAACGTCGTATATCTTGCTATCCGGGCCTACGACCTCCCCATACTCCCTTGCTCTGGCATGAGGAGGCACTACAACTATAACTCTTGAAGTGGAAAGATTATACCAAGAACCGTAGCTAAGGCTTTGATGGCGCCCAGTGGCCCGCCGTTTTCGTTCATAGGCGCATGGTGGTCCAATACTCGATTTCACACTGAAAGTTGCATCAGGGGATCTACCATCGGTCCCAAAGCTATCTGTCCCAGGACAGCTGCATTGGAGCGCAAACAGCACAGTACGTAACATCCCCGCTAGTGAATTTCAGGGTATTCATGAATTTGCTCTTTGTCTACTGAAGGACTGGCCTGGTGCGAGTCAGCTCGAAATAATGAGCCAGGGTCTTGACGTACAGTGGCAACGGCATGCACTACTGCCCGTGTTGGAATGCTAGGCTGCAAGTCTACGCGGACGGCAACCTTGTCAATCTCGCAAAAACATGGCCGTCAGGGCGGTAACGTGCACCGCCGTCCCGCGGCGACCTTCGTTGTTACGGATATATTTGTATTGCCGGGAACACGGGCAGGTGAGCCTGCCACGATCTTGACTTCTAGAGGCAATCGGACGGCTCAGTCGTATCAAGAAATTTGGTCCAGGTTCAGCCGTTTACTTTTGCTGAGTTGAAGCGCAGCATCTCGGCATTGCAGGCACGGACGTAAAATCCGTCCATTTCAGATTTCCTCGGAGTGGCTACTGAGAATATCCGCTCGTGGAGTGCGCATAGGCATGCTCCACCCGACCCCAAAGGACTTTGTTAAGGGATCTTTCCCGAAGATGTTGGTAACGCAGCCCAGCCACATGAGCGCTTGGATTTTCCGTGCTAGTGTGAGCTAGTACGGTAATTCACCCGCGTATACTCGGCTTTCCGCTACGAGAGGTTATATGAGCCGCGCTCTACTTGCGTCCATACTTTCCCGCTCTGCTTTATGACACAGCGCCCCGCCGGAGTCGGTATCCAAACCGCTGAAGGCGTTACCCCACCTTCAGCTTCGTTTATCATTCTCTGGGACTGTAAGCACCTTCACTTCCGCCCATGACGAAGAGTCTAGAACCGGCACTCCACCCGTCTACGGAACCTAGTAGACTGCCGACGTCGATAGCAGCTTCTACTACGGCTTGGGGCTTTCAGGGAGCCCACATACAGGAACCCAAGTAACCAACTCGCACCTAGAGCCGTGTGTAGGTGGGTTAGGATCAGAAACGCCTTCTAAGACGATTAATAGCCACAGTCGCCACGGGTATATATATCTGGCCTGCGTCCTGCGTACTGAACGCTGAAAGTTGAACAGTCCCCAATATTAAGTAGAGCTGGATAAATGACCTCTGTAGCTTGAGTCTGTTCACGATGTGGCACACTCAGCGCACCGGCGAGGGGATATACGACCTCGGATCTCGATTTCATAATTCACGTACACGATCGCGTCAAGAGGATACGGGATCGTTACACTCCGTTGATATGGGGGCGTACATTTCCGCTATATTCATCCTGAGACACGAACCGGCGGTTCCGGTGCCGATCCACGCAGGTGCACACTTATGGTACGCCATTTCCTCCGCAATCTCTGACGCCGCACGGGCAAACGCGGTCACTTAAAGCTGATGCTCGGGAATGAAAGAAGGCCCTCGGAGGGTGTGCTACCCGCGAAATGGACTCACCGCCGACGCTCCTGCTCACCCACTCGAGGCAGGCGGCATCTTTCCAAAAGGAGTATCTGCGTCGAACATCGCTGGTAGAAGCCAGTGTCATTGCGTCCGAAGGCACGGTACAGTCTATGTACCCTTCCCTGCGCGCTTCGGGACCCAAAGGAAATGCCGAGCGGGCTTAACAGGCGCGCCAGAATGCAGATATGTCACTTGCATCTCTGGGCATGGGCGTTGGCCCTTCTAGATGCGCAAAAGAATACCGGCACAGTCTGTAATATGGACGGATCTTGTCCAGTGCAGGCACGCTCTTCTCGTCCGATTTAATCTTTCTGCCCTGTCCCAGATTAATATTAAAAGCCGTGGAGGCAATAGCGGGAACGCGCCTCGCTCTGCAAACGCGTAATCACGGTTCGTGAACCGACATCTGCCATTGGCGACATAATTTCCTGTTCTGGCCAGTACGCAAGTCCCTGTGACAATCTTCGGCTGGTGTAACATTAGCCTGGCCGTCTTCTCGGGCACGGGACGTTCATCAGGCGATAGGTTCCTTCCCATGGATGCTCTTGGAGGACTTGTCTGCACGGACCTGCGTCCTAAAAGAAGGGTTTACCGTAATAAGCACTGGTTCGCAAATACTAGACGTAGGGTGGTTGCCAGATCTGGCTCCTCCTGTCATAAGATTACCTCAGCTTGGAGGACCTTGCCCAGTGTCTAACGGACTCTTCCGTGACATGGGCGATCGATAGATCGTCGTTAAGTGGTATGCTAATCTTGGGTGAACTTGGTACGGTCTCTCGAGGATGAATCCAAGCCACCTGCTTTGTCAGAGATGACAACTTCCAGAAAGACACTGCTGCCGCAGACGCAAGGATCGAGCCATGCTCCAAGCTACCGGAGGTAACATTGGTCGTGTCAAGGACGTGCTGCACCGAGCACTCACTCTGCGGGAAATGACTGATGGCATCCTATGGCAAATATGCTATGAGGCCAGTCAACGCGTCGACAACCTACCGAGGCCTTCAGAGACAGATGATAGTTCAAGTTAATTTACGTACTGCAATGATATAGCCGCCTCGAGCGGGGATTATGTTTACGATGCGAGGGTCCCCGGGTAGCTCAGGATTTTCGTGAGAAGAGCCTCCCCCATATTCGACGTTACAAAGGGTCCTGGCATTTCTTCCATGTATGAGTATCTCAAACGGATCGAGGGCCTTAGCTTCATGCTAGGGATACCGAAGAAGGATTGCCGTACTAGTGATCGCATACTCCAAGCCTGCAACTAGAGATACGGCCTAGACTCGCTGGAAAGAATCATACAGTAGTGTGGCCCCACAACGCCGGACGAGCGACGTGGAATTGAGTATGACGCAGGATTTGGATACTGACGCGTTGCGTCTCCATATTTTGGCTGGCGTTGTGGTACATTCGAACAGGGGGACAATATTCGCTGGGCCTCTGTGGCCAGAAAAGGCAATACAGGCTTCGCGGATCTGCCGCGGACTTGATGGCCAAGGCTGCTCCTCTGGCTGATGTCGCTCCACAACATCAATGAAGTAGTTCGATTCATGCCCGCTAGATTCACCATCAAGGGATTGGCCACCGCTCCTGCTCAAGGTCTAGAACCAGCTCCAGCAGCGCAGTACAATGTTGTGGCCATGACACAACGCAAGGCTGGAGGCCGAGATGGCCGTGGATGGCAGCGGATCGTCTGGGCTAGCGGATAGCCTATCAAGTCGCCAACGTCGGGGGCGAGCTGCACGGCGCTTCGGGGGGAGATTTGGATCTGCCGTCGCTGGAAGGCTAAATTGCATCTCCAGGATCTCCGCCTCGGACGAGGAAGCTGCGCTGGCTTGTTTTGCAGCTTTGCGACGCTTCCTTCGTCCGCGGAAATCGTGATCCCTGGCCGCTGCCTGCCCCCATCGACTCCTACGTACTTTGTAGGCCTTCTTCCTCGTGCTGCCTCCGATCGTTGATGCTTACTCTGACATTGCTGGGTGGTACCAGCAATTCATTCAAACTAGGTCTCGAAACGTTATAGAACCTCTCGCAGCGGGGTCTCTGCTATAGCCTAAACTTGACTTTATGAATGCCAACGGAGTTCACTCAAATGCCAATCCATCTCCTCCATCTCTTCTTTCTCTGTCAGGTTTTGGGAATTCGCCCTTGTCTGTCATTTAGCGTTGCTCAAGCACCCTAGAACGATGTTACATTCAACAGCCAGTGTTAAAAGACTCTGCAGCTGTCCTCAGTCTCAACTCGTTCGTATTGTCTTCACTGTTGTCTTCTTCCCAATGTCGAAAATCACTGACCCAGACAATCAAGTCATTGCCATCTCCACCTGCAATGTCGGCGTCGGTCCAGGCGGAAGCACCTCGATGCTGGCGTACGTCTTGCGTGGGCGGCGCATCAACCGGGAAAAATTGAAATTTACACTATTATGCGTATTATAGACGCGTGGCTATCGTAGACTACCGGGGTCAAGTCGTGCTTGACACCTTCGTCGCACCGAGTCCTGCCACGCCCGTAGCCGATTATCGGACCGCCTCCACAGGCATCCAGCCTCACCATCTTCGTGCGTGGATTCCTCTGTCTGGAGGTGCTATACTGACTGCCGACCTCGACAGACAATGCGCCAGCCTTCTCAGCCGTCCAGGCCCGCGTAGCGCAAATCATACAAAACAGGATCCTTGTCGGCCATTCATTGTGGAACGATCTCTCCGTTTTAGGAATTCCACATCCTGCGGTAAACACGCGTGACGTGGCCCTCTATCAGCCATTCCGGAATGCCCTCCGGGTTCAGGGCGCAGGCCCCAACCAGATAATCGGGCTCAAGACGCTCATGTGGCATTTCATGAGGCGAAGATGTGGCGACGAGAATGTATGTCCGGTGAGCGTTTCGCGTTTCCTCCCTAATAGCCAATGATTAAACGTAGGCGCAATTCTGCAACCTAGCTCGAAAATGCACGAGCCGCTATGGACCTCTACCGCTCTAGTTATCAAGAATGGGAAGTCGCTATTAACGGCGGGCATTGGCCGTGCGCTTTGCCCCCTTCCACATTCTCCCGATGTTATACATAGATATCCCAGGAAAGACTGAATACGGCGATAACAGTTGTCTTTCCGGGATTTGGGTATATAGAACTGCGCATTCTCGCACTGAAACTTACTCCTCCATTCTATAATTACATAGCCGCAAGCTTGAGTATGCTCTTGGATGGCCTTGTAAGGCACCTTGCGATAATATGTAGTATATCCGGTTTGATACATTCAGTAAAAATCCTATACGATCTTCCTAGAACATGGCTACCAGCGCTTGACTCGGGCGTTCCTCGTCACGACTCGTAGGGAGCCAATACCAGAGGGCTTTTAGTAGATGCGGCACACATGGTTGGGCCGATTCAATGCAGTCAGGCACTCGTGTTATTATTCACGAAGTGATCTTGACACACGGGACGAATTCGCACACGACCCGAGAACCTTAAGTCCAGCTGAACAACTAATCTTATCATGATGTCAGCCAACACATTAACGATCGCCGTGGAGAAAAGAAAAGAAACAAGTCACAGCCGTCAAACCCAGCCGCGATCCCGAGCCTGGCGTTAGATATTGCATGTAGGAAGCGCGTCTGTGATATATTATGTCGCGTACCACAAACTTTATGCGCCCGAAGATTCGCATTGTCACGAGTCCTGGGGAGCAGCAGATCCGACGGCTCAGCTCGACTGCGCTGCTCGCTCTTGTTCAGTACCGACGACTTGCCGCCGGGGTGAGCGTTGAGACTTTGGACGTCACGGACGACTCTACTAGAGATACCCGAGCCCGTCGCCTCGGTGCATAGAATGGCTATGGGGTCTGGCGGCTGTCAGGTAATAAGAAAGGCCCAGCCCAGGCTCCAGATAGATAGGCACGGAAGCAAGACTCTGATACCGTAGCGGGCGATGAATACGGTAGGCCCACTGAACCTTCCTTTCGTGGCATTAGAATTCGCTTCAATGCGATCATTTTCAATAGGTGCGGGTCCTCCTACAAGTACTGTTGACTGACCACGAGCAGCGTCTCGCAACTGCGCCAGGCGCTCCCGGGAACGAATAGAGTTGGACTAAGCTAGGACATGTACCTTCAAGGGTGTCCACAGCCTTGTCCATTACCGCATGACGCCGATGCGTGATTTGCGCAGCTAAGGCACGGCATTAAGCGACAAGCGTCCAGGAACGTGGGACCTGCGACGGATGGCTGATGGCTGATGGGCAAGCGTCAGTATGTACAGGTATAGAATGCTCGCTCGCACCTCTCCTCCCAAGTACGAAAAATACCATGACACTAGGATAGAACGAACCAGACGTCAAGCATTTTGGACGGGTAGGTATTGTGGTTTTTGGACTGAATGACTTTGCAGACACAGATAAAGTCATGGTTTGCGATCGGAAGTAGGTAAGCCCCGGCCGATTACAGTGGCATGGAGGGCCAGGGAACTAAGGAATAACTTACCGGAGTCTATCCCTTCTTATTTCGGAATTATATAGCAGCTTATGACGACGTACCCACTGGAGCACTGCGAGGGCACAGGCGTTCTGTAAATGAGCTTGAGCCTCGGTATCACCTGTATACACACGCTAGGAGGCAACCTCAGCGCTGGAGCCAGTCACTTCAGAAGACTACCCAAGGTCGCGGAAGGGGGACGTCATATTCTGACCAACAGAAATTGTTTGTTCGACCAGAACTTGGATCGTGACGGCGAGTTTAAACATTATCCAAGAGAGCTGAGCGCGCCGGCCGAGTCGCAGACGGCGAAGTCCGCTGCCCTCGTGGGAACAGTGTCGTCCTCGAGATATGCAACACTATCTCGGAGCATGCGCGGAGACGCGAAAAAGATTGGGGCATGGATCTCGGGAGTTCCATGAATCTCCGGAGCCATACGTGGAACGCATGTGCGGGCAGGTATATTGCCTTTCCCGAGGGCTCTCTGGACATGGTGGGATGAAGTCTGAATATTCAAGGCAGATACCTGGCCTGAACAAGAGGATGTAAATGGAAGATCAGCGGCGAGTTCTAACTTGAAGAAACATGAACACCAGACAAAGCTTGATCTCATGGACCGATGGAAAGTTTTCTCAGCCTAATCCCGTACCCTTGGCGATGGCTCCCAGTGCGTGTATAAGCATGGATTGCAGCAACCGTCAGTCCTCTCAGTTTTCGTCCAGACTGAATATTCATTTCCTCAATTAGAGCGGGCACTTCTCACCCGGGCCGGGCCCAGTGAGACGGATGTTGAACATGCCGTAACCGCACCGGGAGCGCCTTGCAGTAAGGAAACAAAGATGCGCCAACTCAACGTTCAACTGCCACAGCTGATATGGTAGATGCAGCAGTGGCAGATCAATGTTAATCAGCTGTGATCGCAGTGAATGATACTTGGGAAAAGCAAAGGAACTATTACTATCAGGGTGACCCGACCGTGGCAGTCCTGTATGATAGCGGCCCATTGCTATTTTTAGCTGACGCACGTGACAGACGCGTTCATTGTGCAGCTGATGTGACTGTGGCGACGCGTTCTTCCAAGCTGTCTGCCAAGACTCTCCTCAATCCCGGTCTCCAAACTCAACTAAACCATGCCTACGAAGCAAGCACCTACCAGACAGGCTATTACCCTGAAAGGTTCGACAAACCTAGTGACAGAGTTCTTCAAATATGCCGTTAACACGTCGGTCGGAGTTTCTTCCCTCGCATCGATCTTTGGCTAACACTTGTATCATCTATCCTTTCTACACTTTCAGGATACTGTTCCAGCGAGGAGTCTACCCTTCCGATGACTTCCATATGGTGAAGAAGTACGGGCAGACTGTGCTTATTACGCAGGACCTTGCATTGGAAAATTACCTTGACAAGTGAGTGATTCCAGCAGCGCTGAGAAAGAGTAGCCTCATGATATTTGCTGTCATCCAGGATCCTGAAGCAAGTAAACAGTGCGTATAACGAATTCTGTCGTCTGCGTTGTGATTGACGGGTGGCTCGATAGAGTGGCTTTTGACGGGATCTGTGACCCAGCTGGTCCTCGCGATCATCTCCAAGGACACCAGGATAACATTGGAGCGCTGGGTATTCGATGTCAACCTCGTCGAGCAAGAGCAGGACACAGCGGAGCCGTAAGCAAGTCATTGTTCTTCCGCAGCTTGCCATCCTGACAGCCTTATAGGAGGCAGCCAAAGCCCGAGTCCGAGATTCAAGCTGAAATACGCTATATCCTCAAACAGATTGTCTCTACGGTGACGTTCCTGCCGATTATGGACGAGCCAACCGTCTTCAATATACTGGCGTACACTTCCGAGTCAGCAGATATCCCAGCAGATGAATGGGTGGACACCGACCCTCTCGCCATCGAGGCGAGCAAGAGTCAGCAAGTGAAGCTTAGAAGCTTCAGTACCGATGTACACCGGATTGAGGCCATGGTGGCCTACCGCTACGAGGGATGATCTATTCGGGGTGTATGTGCTCGGGCATTCGGGGGTTTCTCTCTAATATTAGGCATTTCCCAATCCATCATTTGGAATACCTTGTCCATTGCTCGGGTCGATATGCCATCGGGATGTCTGCAGTGGACGTGTGACGCATTGCCATCACGATGGCGGTAAAAAGTCCATCTGGACTGCAGGTCTGGTGCGAGATCGTTGATGTGCATCAACTTGAGGCGCCGGTGTTTCTCATTACCTCGTACTCAGAATCTCTTCGTGACCTGTGTGGAGTTCACTGCATAGCGAGTGTAGGATAACGTCGACCGCAACAGTAGGCAGCTATAATTAGCGGAGTGGATTCGGAAATGACAGCGTGGACAAGTCGATTGCCATGGCGCCGGCGGTACACGGTCACGGTGGTCACAGATACATCAGCAAACTGTCTGACTTTAGATATAGCCGGCCTTGTCCCTTACACACAGCGTCTGGCTACGTTTCCCTTTCTCCCCCTCCCCTCTCTACTCTTCATCCTGTTTGTCTGGCCGGTCCCGGACGCCGCTCTTTTTCAAAGCTTTCGGAACTGTATCATTAATCGACAAGCACGACCATGGGTGAAAGCTGGTTCCGTAGAGAGTTCCTGACCCCGAGGAGGCTCGCGTTCAACGTAATATTCTATGGCATACACTTCGCACTCTTTGCATATGGGTGGTACAGCCAGGAAACCAACACGAAGCTGGCTGCCCTCAACGGCCTCAAATGGTCCGTATGGACCTCCCGAGGTGCAGGTCTCGTCCTCGCCTTCGATGGTGGTATGATCCTGGTCCCTATGCTTCGCAACGTCATCCGCGTTGTGCGCCCCAAGCTCCAGTGGTTATTCCCTGCAGATGAGAACATCTGGTTCCACAGGCAGGTCGCGTACTCTATGGCTTTCTGGGCCATGGTACACACAACAGCGCATTATGTCAACTTCTTCAACGTCGAGCGGACCCGTGAGTAATCTATATCTGATTGCGAACAATTGTCTACCACAAATTTCTAACAACACGTGCAGAGGTTCGACCTGAAATTGCGCTGGATATCCACTATACTCAAGCAGGCGGTATCACCGGCCATTTCATGCTCCTCATCATGTTCCTCATGTACAGCACTGCGCACCACAAGATTCGGCAGCAGTGCTTTGAAGCTTTCTGGTACACTCACCACCTTGCGTTCTTTTTCATGATTGGGTTGTATACCCATGCCACCGGTTGCTTCGTCCGTGACTCCGCCGAACCTGCCTACTCTAAAGTATTCCCCTTCTATACCACGGATCATTGCTTGGGTTACGAGAGTTGGAGATTCACTATCTGGCCCGGCATCCTCTACTTCGGCGAGCGCGTCTGGCGAGAAATCCGGGCCAGACAGGCGACAAGGTTGTCAAAGGTCCTCGTCCATCCTAGCGGTATGTCTTTTTTGATTTGATCAGGCTGAACATTGTCTCACGAATACTAGGGGCCATGGAGCTGCGCATCATCAAGCCAAGCTTCAAGTATGTTGCTGGTCAATGGCTCTTCATCCAGGTTCCCGAAATCTCCAAGCTCCAGTGGCATCCCGTAAGATAATTTGCTGGCAGCTAGAGCTAAATACCAGACTAACTGCTCGCTACTAGTTCACTATCACTTCAGCTCCGGAAGATCCTTACGTCTCTGTTCACATTCGTCAAGTTGGTGACTGGACCCACGCCCTAGGCGAGCGCCTCGGCGCTGGCCCTCAGGTTGTCGCTGCCATGACTAAGGCTGCCATGAATGGTACTGAGAAAGACGAGAAGCTGACAATGCTCGGCGCTACCCGCGGCGATTTCGTGGAGATTGAAGGTGGAGCCGGTGCACAAGCACTGCCGACAGTCAGGATCGACGGACCGTACGGCGCGCCTGCTGAAGATGTATTCAACGTGGAAGTGGCAGTCCTGATTGGTGCTGGTATCGGTGTTACGCCTTTCGCTTCGATTCTCAAGCATATCTGGTACCGCCAGAAACGTGGCAACTTGGGTTCTCTCCGCCGGGTAGAATTCTTCTGGGTGTGCCGTGACGCTCCCTCCTTTGGTTGGTTCCAGAGCCTTTTGCAGGAAGTCGAAGCTGCCCAGGCTGATCGTAAGTTGGAGCTTCGTCTACCTGAGGGATCGCTGATATTTATGTGCCGTTAGCCAACTTCTTACGTATCAACATCTATCTCACGCAGAAGATCAGTGAGGACATGCTGTGGAACATCGCTGTGAACGATGCGGGCGCGGAATACGATCCTTTGACTCTCCTCCGTACTCGCACCATGTTCGGCCGTCCCGACTGGAAGAGCATTTACGGTCGGATGAAGCAGGCCATCGAGACAGGCCAGTATCTCCCGGGTACGAATTCTCAGCTCAAGACTAAAGTCGGGGTAAGTCAACATAGTTCGCAAACCAAGTTTCTCTGTTAATTATCACGGTTGTAGACGTACTTCTGTGGACCCGGTGTCCTTGCGAAGGCCATCAAGGAGGCTACGGTCGAATCCTCCTCGTCCGCTGTAGAGTTCTCGTTCGCGAAGGTCCGTCCCTGTTTTCCGATCGTCCCTGAGTGATAACTGAATGTTTACTTTAACCTCCAGGAACATTTCTAGTCGACGCGCACTGTGATGCTATATTGAACGCTCGCTTTCTTATCGGACCATCTTGTCGTATTTAATGTACAGCTAGCTTTCTTGAGTTCGAATCTCATGCTTGTATACCTTACTTCTGGAAGTAGGGCTTTCGGTGGAAGCCAATGATAAAAGAGCGAGTACTGGTGAACCTACAGGACCTCTTGTGTTCATTGTGAGTTGCGAGACTGCACCTGATACTGTCGCAACCTGCAGATTGACCAGGTTTCCTGTGACCTCGGTCACGTGAAAACACCACCGACAGTCACGCCGCGAGTCTCAATTTCTTGCGCGTCGAACGCGTCTCAGCGAGGTGCGCGCAGTCGAAGACGTGCGCAACGAAACTACAGCATCCTTCTTTTGCCTGCGCCAATTACTATGGAGAAAGCCCATGAATTACTGAAGAATGTGTTTGGCTTCTCATCATTTCGCCTGTCTCAGGAGGAAGTAAGAATCTCCAGCTTCCGAGTCCGTTGGTCGCATTCATTACATCCGGATTCTAGGTCATAAAGCGTATTCTCGTTGACAACGACAATGCTCTCGTGCTGTTTCCCACCGGAGGTACTTATGAAGTAGATTCTTGGGCTTGCCCTAATGACATCGCTGTTTAGGTGGAAAGAGTCTGACGTACCAAGTGCCAGCCTTGTGCTTAGATGTGAGGTCCCTCCCTCCCTTTATGATCTTACAGCTGGAACCCTGTGTTTGTTTAGGGCTTGACGCTCGTCATCTCACCTCTCATTGCCCTCATGAGAGATCAAGTGGAAGCCCTGCGTAACCGAGGGGTGAAAGCCGCTAGCTTAGACAGCAGCCTCGATGCTGAGACAACTGCATGGGTGAAGAACGAAGTACTGTCAGGTGCACTCAAGATTCTATACGTAGCGCCGGAAAGGTGAGTGCTGCCATGCGGTGGCCCGTCCCGCGTGCAGAGACTAATCTTGTGCAGATTGAACAACGAGTCCTTCATTGCCATGATGGGTCGTGTCAAAATATCGTTACTTGCCGTTGATGAGTCACATTGCATATCACAGGTGAGCTCCTACCGTCCCATGATGGGTCGTGTCAAAATATCGTTACTTGCCGTTGATGAGTCACATTGCATATCACAGGTGAGCTCCTACCGTCTGATGTTTCAGCGTTGAACGGCAAACATGTCGGTAGTGGGGTGCCAGTTTTCGTCCGGAATACCTGAAGATTGCTCGATTTGCGGAAGAACAAGACGTAGGAAGGGTGCTATGTCTGACAGCCACCGCCACTCAGGCAGTTGCAGAGGACATTTGCAAGTCCTTCTTGATAGACCCCGTTGCAGGGGTATTCCGCACACCTGTTTATCGACCGAAGTAATGGTATTCTCTCTGCACGCTTAGTTCGGTTTCTGACATCATTCACCAGCCTGTCGTTCCAAGTCACCATCGCAACGGATTTGGATTCCAAGGTCAAACAGCTTTTACCTCACCTGAAGGCTCGCACCGGCCCCGCCATCATCTATGTCACCCTGCAGCGGCATGCGGAAGAAGTAGCGAATCACCTGAGACCCCACGGAATCGATCCCCTCGTGTACCACGCAGGCTTGCCTTCCGAACAGCGTGAAAGCGTCCAAAGCGACTTCATGCAGAAACCCGATGCTGTCGTGTGCTGTACCATTGCATTCGGTATGGGGATTGATAAGGCAAATGTGCGACTGGTGAGTATCTTTCCTATGTATAGGGCGCTTGAACATTGGTGTGATGATACGTAGGTGGCTCATCTTTACATGCCGAAGACGCTGGAGAACTACAGCCAGGAAGTCGGTCGAGCTGGTCGCGATGGGCTTCCGTCTACGTGTTTGATGTTTCTTTCAGCCGCTGACATACCAGCCTTGGAAGGCTTCGCTAGGGGCGACACATGTGCAGAAAGAGATCTCCAGCTATGGATGCATGAGGTCGCATCTAAAGGCCCAGCCGCGGATGACACATTGGATTTCAATCTTTACCAACAATCGAAGACGTGAGCGTTTCCTCTTACGAGCACTGTAGATCGGAGAAAGCTAAGCACGTATGATTTGCGTTAGATATGACATCCGGGTATGCCATCACCAACCAGGCAACTGATGAAAGGCACTAACTGACATTGGGTGTAGCCGACCGTTTTGAACCTATGTTACGCTCAGCTTGAACTGGATTATAACCATCTACGTGCAGTCACTCCGTTCTACTCAGTCTATACTTTATCACAGCGCACAGCGAGCGGATGGGCCAAAGTCATGTCGGACAACTCTCAGGCTGCTCGAGTTATCAAAGAAAACTGGTATTCCAAGGCCGGAGGCTACGAAGTAAATGTAACTTTCTGGGGATGTAAGGATCCCTATCTCACGTTGACTTGCTATAGATTGATGTCGTGAACGCGGCGACCAAGTCTGGTGTGGACCGAGCTGCGCTCACCAAGCGAATCAATGACTGGGAGTTCGATGGTAGGTCAATTTGCTTCCTAATGCATTTGGTATGGCTTAACGTCCCTTCGTCAAGGCTCGGTCTCTAGCAAAGCATCACAAGTGAGAGCGGTAAGGTGCATAAGCATTGGCAGGCGTCACTATTTCTAATTCCGACGATTCTCCCAGCGTTACGCCGTGATCAATCCGCTCCCTAAAGATACCACGAGTGTCAATGAGTTGGCGAGCAAGATGCATCAACGTATGGTTGCCAGAGAGGATGAAGCCGTGCAGAAAATCCGCGAAGTTATAAAGTTTGCCACGGACGATGACTGTGAGAATCTTGGGCTCCTCGATAGTGCTGGTTCCTCACGTCTCCGTAGGTCTCGCCCACACTCTGTCAAAGTACTTCGGAGACGTGGAGAGCGTGCCAAATCAAATGTGCGGGTCGTGCACCTTCTGCACTACCGCGGAAGCCGTCCCTTTTAACCCGACTGTCGCTGCTGTTCCCGACCGTGACAAGATCGCAGCCATTCTTGCCGCATGCCCTGAGCGAGACGACCCTCGGCTCCTTGCTCGCATGGCGTTCGGTATCACGTCGCCTAGACTGACGGCTGGCAAGTGGTCAACTTCACACCCGCTCTTTGGGAGTATGGGGGACGTCGACTTCGACGCGCTCATCAAGGCTTTTGATGCTGAGTGCGAGAAGGCGGGCTATCGGCGGACAGAAGCACCCGCGGCAGCGCCTACGAGAAAGCGATCTTATCCTCAGAGCTCGACTAGCTCAAGGGGAGGCTCGTGGGGAAGAGGCAGCGGTAGCAAACGGGCCCGAAGCTGGCGAGGAAGATACAACTGAGTGCAGGAGGGGGTTCATTCCGTTGTAAGAGGTACAGTAGATTACACCGCACTTGCGTCAGTAATGAAGTATGATAAGGCTGTATAGTAGCTAGACGCTGAAATATTACATGTAAAGCGAGTCGATCGGAAACCATTAAATCGCAGTCGTGAAGCGAAAGCTGTACTCGAGCCGGCGGTATCTTATGGTTGATCGAATCCAGGAGACAGAACCCTAGGGTAAGGTTAGTCAGCACGTGGCTAAGAGGAGCTGCTCGTGCGGTAATTCAGACCGACGTTGATGGAGAATGCACGCAGGCCTCGCTACACGTCGCAGGACGTATCACTGTTCAGTTTGTTTCTCGGGTTTCTGCTGTCTCATATCCATCTTTGTCGTCTCTAAAAAGCCCGGCGTTGCGTAAGTCGCCGTTCCCGGCGCTGGCTTTCATAGCCTCGATCATATGTTCCAAAATATAAGGGGAGAGGTCTCGTCCTTCACCCTTCATCTCGCAGACCGAATGACCCCCCTCATCAATGCCGTCAAATCCGAGCTCCAGTCTCTCTCAGACACGATATATAGCGTTGCTGGACCGGCCCCCGACACTGATTTGACTCTGTCCCTATGGGGCATGGACCGTAGTGCCTACAAGGATCTTCAGACATACCGCGGCATGCACTACCACTACTTCTCAATCCCTGCAGTAGGCAGCAAGCCTACGCTTCTGTTTCTACATGGTTTCCCATCCACATCATTTGATTGGCGGTACCAGGTCTCCTACTTCAAGAAGAAGGGGTACGGATTGATCGTGCCGGATATGCTTGGGTATGGAGGGTCGGACAAGCCATTAGAACCGGAGCATTACAAGGCTAGTCTCCTATGTCAAGACATGACGAGCATTTTGGACAATGAGGGCGTTGACAAAGTCATTGTCATTGGACATGATCTGTGCGTAGTCGCATGACGAATCCGGCGCTTGTGCTTGAGCTTATGAAGTCATCCAGGGGTTCAAGGATCGTCTCACGATTGGCGAGTTACTACCCAGAACGGTTTACGGCGTACGCCTTCCTGTCGATAGGTTATACCCCACCAATGCCCAAGTTCGACATGCACCAGGCACTCCAAATGACGAAACAACGGCTTGGGTACGAACTGTACGGCTATTGGATGTTTTTCTCGGCAGAAGGGGCAGACAGGATCGTAGACAACCACGTATGTCATAAGTTGCATTATCTCCGCACTGAGCTGATAGGTGTCCTCCGACAGTGGGACTCGTTCTTCTCCCTAGTCTACCCACATGACCCTACGCTATGGAGGACTGACCTAGCCCCGTTAGGTTGCTGCAAGGCATGGTTACTGGCAAATAAGACCGGCCCTCTTCCGCCTTACCTCTCCCCAGAGGATAAGCAGATCATGTCCACTCTTCTCCGCCCTCTCACCGGGGCTTTGAACTGGTACAAAGTCATGACGGGTGGTGTCCAAGCCGCTGACGACCGCTCTGTGGCCCCCTACCGTTATTCTCTTCCTCCCACAGCACCAGTGCTCTTTGTGGGGTGCGAGAAGGACTACATTGGCCTGGTTGCGGCGCACAAGGCGGCAACAGAGAAGTGCGCGGGGGAGGGGATGGTGCGGACAGAGGTCTTCGATTCCGATCACTGGGTGATGTTCAGCCATGCCGAACGGCTGAACAAGTTACTAGAGGAGTGGATAGGCGATGCTATGCGGCGGAAGGCAGAGGAGCAAGAGCACAAAGGCGAGGCCAATGGCGACAGCAGGCTATAGAGGTTGCGGACATACGGAACATTCATAATATAGTGTATAGGTACTGATATCCGTTTTGCTTATATCCTGCTTTCATCTGTAGTATGCAGTGTACACAGGCTATTTTGTACTGTAACTCATCTGCCTGGGATCTGGTGTAATCTATGGTGTATGAACCCTAGGTTAGGGTTGCGATCTATGTTCTAAGCACAGCCACCATCCGGCTTGTTCTCAACTGCCCCGGATCATCCGCTTCGCGCCAAAGCCCAGAGTGTATGTATCGGGTTGTTTAAGTTCACGCTGCTCAAAAAGAACAAGATATTATTTACACCCACTTCTTTAAGAAAGCATATAGGCCTGTCATCTCGTCCCCCTCGTCGCCGTCCCACCCGTGATTCTTACCTGGTACCTCCTCATAGACCCACCTGTCCCCCTCTCCCCCCGGATCCCTCTCCTTCAAGGCTTCCACGACTTCACGACTCTGCGCCACTTCGACTTTATCATCGTCATCTCCGTGGGTGATGTAGATGGGCGGCAAAGCTTTGTCAGGAGGGTACGACCGAACGAGAACGGAGATCGCATATGCCTCAGCAGGAGGGGTCGTCGAGTCGTAGAGTAGGTCGTTGAGAATTGCGTTCTGAAGCATGTAATCGTACACTGAGAATGAAATGAGTCAACACGCATTAGACTGCAGACCACACGGACTCACTAGAACCGCGATTCATGTCGGGCGTGTTATTAGTCATGACAGGAGCGTCGTGCTTCAAATATGGAGCGACCTTCTCCGTTTCAATCTTGGGAACGCCCCTCGGCCACTGCGGTGTGGTCCAAAACGCGGCGCGAGTGTCAGTAATTGGGAAAATTGCCGTGCAGGCTTTGCTGAATGAAATGTAAGCATCATTAACTGACGAATGTCTACATAGATCACCGACATATCCGCCTTGATATAAAGGGCAGCCAACAAGCTGAGCCAGCCACCCGCAGAACTGCCGCATGTCGCAACTCTGTTGATGTCCACCGTCACCTTCGCGTCCTCTTGCAGCTTCACCGGGAGCTCTTCGCCTATGAACTTAATGGCGTCCGCTACATCGGAGACTATTTCAGGCATGCGCACTTGGGGCGCAAGGCGGTAGTCTGGGGATACCAAGATATGGTTGTATTTGGAGACGCCGTTGATCATATGAGCAGCCAGACGTCCTCGGTGACCTTGCAGCAGACCTCCACCTGGGTGGAAAAGGTGTTGAGAAACAGTACGAGGGCTAGCAGCACGTTGACATACCGTGGAACCATATCAGTACAGGTAGAGGCTTGCCTTGTGCATCTATTGTAGAGGGAACGTAGACGTCAAGTTCGATAGGGATTTTGTCGCCGAATCTTTTGAAGACGTATGTCGCCCTGGGACTGACGGACATAGTTGAACTGAACCTCTTCGCTAATCCTTGTTGCAGTGGGCAAGGTTGGTCAGCACGAGTGACATGCTTGACCTCATATATGTAAGCGGGGGTTCCTCGCACGAAGCGAGTACACGCGCTAGTCCGCAATAGTGGAGGGACCAGGATAGTTAAGGGCAAAACTTGAATAGGACACGCAGAATAAACTATGGGAAGCGGGAGCAGACTGGCCAGTGGCGGATGAATCTGGCGTCCATCACGTGCCCCGGAGGAGGCCGCCTCATCGTCTGACTATGGGGAGGCGCAACGCCCGGTTCCGGTGCGAGTTGATTTGTCAGCAGATTGTGGCTGAAAGGTGGTCGCAAGTATCCCCTCGTATTCTTGTGCATTCCTCTGCTCCATTCTCACCTTATGCATGCATCAGCAATGTATATCACTATTTAGTCTCGTACCCATCCGTTCTGGAGAGGACGCGGACTGATCCGGTCGGACTTTCAAAAAGTTGTGCAAGGTCCTCTCCAGAACGTCTGGTGCACTTCGTTCGAGCACTATTATTGACGTCATAGTGTCACGTATGTCACGGCCCCGTGATCTGACGCGTTCTAATTTTATTCGCTATCGTCCTTGACATTGCTAACTAAATCGCCAGACAATTGATCGATTTCAATGTCGATGACCGATTTGATGCATTCAGCCGCGAAATGCTCCATTACCGCCCGAGCAGCCATTGGCCTCCGATTGGTAGAGCCAACTGTTCTCGGCGCCTTCCACCAGCTATGGACTATCGCAGGAAGCTCTGCACTGCGCATGAGCCTCATGTGATGATAGGACACTTGCATGTCCGATGTACACCCTGGATCACCCCAGCTGATGGCTCGCAGAAATTCTGCTAGGTCCAAGTTCAACTCGGACATTAAAGTGAGGATCTTCTTAACCTTCATGGTCAATGTCCCAGCCTCATTTGTTTGATTGAGGTCGTATTCAGCCTCTTCTTCGCTATCTGAGCTTGCCCGGGCCCCTTCCGCAATGTCTGGTTCGTCATCCGTGTCAGGCTCACTGTAGTACTCTTCATTATCGTATAGAAAGTGAAACTCCCTCCTTGGTGAAGAAAATGTTTGCTCGCTCGCCATGTTGATTTAAGATTTGCTGAGTGGTATATTGAATGCACGAAGACGCGGTACACGAGACAAAAATAGCATCTTCAAACTAACGTTTTGGGCGGGAAAAATGGCAAATCCCGACGGCCCGCTGTCACGTATGACGTCAATAATAGTGCTCGAACGAAGTGCACCAGACGTTCTGGAGAGGACCTTGCACAACTTTTTGAAAGTCCGACCGGATCAGTCCGCGTCCTCTCCAGAACGGATGGGTACGAGACTAATCACTATTGTAAACCAACAAGAAGGGTATTCTACCATTACGGACTGTAGTAGATATAAACATGTCTGTCTCTTCTTATTCCTGAGCTGACCACCATCGGGATGAAATGATGGTCAAGTTCACCGAGGTCAGCAAAGGAGTGCTTAGGGAAGTTATGTATTGTCTTTAGAAACATTTGGAACATATCTATGTGCACACCAGTGGGTGCATTCCCTATCCTTGATACAGATGAGCTTGATTTCCAGGAAGCACAAATCTGTGTAATTAATGGACAAAGCAAGTACTGGATCACAGCTGTAAAAGGCTGAATATATATCTCATGTACTATGTTGATTTTACAGTTTCAACATAGGGGAAGGGACCTGCTTCTGCTGCGGCAGGAGAGCCCGGACAGTGACCAGGATATTTGGTGTGACACTTTTTGCGATGGTGTCACAGCTTGTCACGTCCGCGACGCGTTCGGACGCGTCGTTAATTGCTCTTTACTGCCAGAAAACCTACAGCGTGCTACGTTCACATTCACGCGTCACTTGATTCATAAAAGTTAATCTATATCAACGAGCGGATGCAACGTTGGTTGTACATTTTTGTTAAATGTACTTGCGGTCTCGTTACCTCTATCTAATGAACTTGATACTGGGAAAATCAGAAATTCAAAACCAACGTTGCATCTTCTGTATCATGACATCCCTGCTGGTACATTTTATATGCGTGATTTCGACATGCGGAAGGCTCTATGAAGGCGGGGGATTTGCGACCACTTTCTTGCAGAGTCCAAACAGATGCAAACAACTCGCCGCGCGACCCGGAATTGCGCCTCCCCACTGACTAATCCGGCAGCATCTCTGAGCGCGCCGGAATCTCTCGTCAGAGCTCTCCAGCAGGGCTATTTACGCTCTTGCTCAGCACCGTCGTTTTCTCGTTTCTTACTGACTGACGAGGCCTGTGTATGCTGCAAAGGACACTTCGCTCATCTGGGCTTGCCCGCCGCCGTCTCGCCACTTCCAGCAGGATTGGATGGACACGGACGTTCGCTACTCCCACTGGCGACCAGAAGGACCCCAACTCCAATAAGGAGGTAGAGAAATCTGCAGAGGAGAAAGGCAAGGCGAAGGAGGATGTAGAGAAAGCAAAGGAGTCTCAGCAGGGGCCAGTGGAATTGCCCAAGGGCTTGGAGGGGTTCTTCCAGCGGTACAAGCAAGAGCAGGATTCTCCTAAAGACAATAGCTCGTCCAGACAGTCTTCGCAAGAAGACACCAATCAGCAACGCCAGAAACCTCCACCGCCTCCGCCTCAGGGCGGCAATAACTTGAATCCCAACCAGCTTGCGTTGCTCGGTGTTTCTGCCGCGATCATCTACGCTCTTTCCAGTTCGAATGCATCCAGCTCGCGCGAGATCACTTGGCAGGAGTTCCGGACGGCTTTCCTTGACCGGGGCTTGGTGGAGAAACTCATTGTAGTGAATGGACACAAAGTACGCATTAAGCTCCATCCCAATGCGACGTCAACCGTCTACCCGGGAGCACCGCTTGGAGGGGGTGACTTCTATTTCTCCATTGGCAGCGTGGATGCCTTCGAGAGGAAGCTTGATGAGGCGCAGGCTGAGCTTGGGATTCCCAGTCACGAGCGAATACCTGTCGCGTATCACGATGAGATCTCGACAGTGGGAACGCTCTTGCAGTTTGCGCCTACACTCCTCTTTGCGGGTTTGCTCTTGTGGATGAGCCGGCGGGCAAGCTCATCAGGCGGAGGAGCAGGGGGCATCTTCAATATCGGCAAGAGCAAGGCCAAGATGTTCAATAAGGACACCGATGTCAAGGTCCGCTTCAAGGACGTTGCAGGCATGGACGAAGCCAAGGAAGAAATCATGGAGTTCGTTAAGTTCCTCAAAGAGCCCGCACGGTACGAGAAGCTCGGTGCCAAGATCCCTCGCGGCGCTATTCTTTCCGGTCCCCCGGGGACGGGTAAGACGCTGCTGGCCAAGGCGACGGCAGGCGAGGCCTCAGTGCCTTTCTTGTCCGTCTCTGGATCTGAATTCGTGGAGATGTTTGTGGGTGTCGGTTCCTCCCGTGTGCGTGACCTGTTCGCGTCGGCGAAGAAGAACGCACCATGTATCATCTTCATTGATGAGATCGACGCCATTGGTAAAGCCCGTGGCAAAGGTGGAGGAATCGGTGGTAACGACGAGCGAGAATCGACACTCAACCAGTTGCTCGTTGAGATGGACGGTTTCTCAACCAGCGAGCATATCGTTGTTCTTGCCGGTACCAACAGACCGGATGTGTTGGACCCTGCTCTCATGCGCCCCGGACGATTCGACAGGCACATTGCTATCGACCGACCCGATGTCTCCGGACGGAAGGGAATTTTCGAGGTTCACTTGAAACCTCTCAGGCTATCACCAAATCTGCCGCCGCTCGGCGATTTCGCACAGAAACTGGCTGTCCTCACGCCAGGTTTCTCCGGTGCTGACATCGCAAATGTGTGCAATGAAGCGGCTTTGCATGCTGCTCGCGCTGGTTCCGAGTACGTGGAGGAAAGGAATTTCGAGACCGCTATCGAGCGGGTGATTGCGGGTCTGGAGAGGAAGAGCCGAGTGCTGAGCAAGGAGGAGAAGAAGACGGTGGCATACCATGAAGCTGGCCACGCTATCTGTGGTTGGTTCTTAGAACACGCCGATCCTCTCCTCAAAGTCAGCATCATTCCGAGGGGTGTTGGAGCGCTGGGATATGCTCAAGTATGTTGCCTCTCACTAACATGTCTCCGCAACTAAATGAGTGTTATAGTACTTGCCTCCGGATCGCTACCTCCTTTCAACGCCCCAAATGATGGACCGGATATGCATGACGCTCGGTGGTCGTGTGTCTGAGGAGATATTCTTTGGGCACGAGAATATTACAACGGGTGCCCAAGACGATCTTCAGAAGATCACTAGGATGGCTTTTGAAGCCTGTGCCAACTATGGTATGAATGATATCATTGGCCCCGTCAGCTACGGCGGACGGGAGGGTCAGAGGGAAAGCTGGCAGAAACCCTTCAGTGAAAAGACCGGCGAGATGTTGGACAACGAAGTACGGAAGATGATTACGTGAGTGTACTCGCATCTGAGGGTATGGTTGCCGTCTGATGACGGTCCAACAGTAACTGTCACCGACGCACGACGGAATTGCTCACAGAGCACAAGGAGGATGTTGAGAAAGTTGCTAAGCTCCTCTTAGAGAAGGAAGTGATCACAAGGTTCGTCACTCATGTGGATGCCGACGTGTACAGACGCTCAGTCGCGATGTTTTATAGAGAGGATATGATCCGCCTTCTAGGCAAACGTCCATTTGGAAGTCGATCGGATGACATGGACAAATGGTTGGACGAGCACCCTCCATCTGAGCGGCACGCGCCTCAGCCATTCCCCGAAGGGCCTGCGCAGGACGGCCTTGATCAGCCCCCTGCACCAGCACCGCTCGCCACAAGTTCGAGAGTGACGACTGTTGAAGAGTTCTTCAGGAGATAATCTTGGGTGACATGTATGGTCTAGACGGACACCATGTACTGTATCTATAGTTAATAGCACTTCCCAAGCAACCTTGTGGTTGCGCTTGTGCCCCCACTCAAGGTTTCGCCCGCTCAATTGCGCTTGCTAGGATATTAGGGCCGTCATGCCATTAGTCTACACACGACGATGGATTTTACAGAAAGCAAGTAGACTGTCCGAGCAGAACCCCCTCATTCCTCCGCCTGCTGTGTTGGGGATGGAGGTCCATGTCGCTGTTTGAAGAATCGTTTCCGCTTCTCCTCTACGGACTCATTCGCGCCGTGCCCAGCAATGGTCTGGCCTGAATAATCGAACACGCCTACTGCAGCGCCAAGGACCGCACAGGATGCGACAGCCATTGGTAGTGATCGGGCTAGTGGACATCCTGCGTCAGAATCATGACCGGTTGAGGTACACTGATGCTCACAGCGAAGGCCAGCCAAAAAGCCGGCAGCGCAGCCCCCCGCAACTCCATTAATAGGATCATCCCTCTGACGTTGGTTTGCTACGACGGACTCGGTCAAGGCAAACGCTGCACCCATGCCAGCTTCACGCACGGAGACTTGAGCATGTTCAAAGACCAAGACAACAGGGAGCGAGGCGTACCAAAAACACCAATAGTACCTCCATAACGTGTGAGGAAACCGGCTGTACCTCGACTATGCGTACCCAGTGCATTCTGGATGGTGCTCACGAAGAGGCCGACAACAGCTGCTTGCGACCCGACCTTGGCTGCATACCGGAGAGACGGCTTTGGGTCGTACGGGAGACCTTCGACGGTTACGAGCCCACCAGGAGGGCTGTAGGTCGTTGACGCAGACATCGGGACGTTGAAATGAGCGGGTGCTCAGTGGATGAGTGGATGGAAGTAGCCGGTGGCGGTCGGGATGCCGCAACTTCGCAGGGAACAAGCTAACCGATTCCGTCAACTACGAACGCGTCTCTGACTGAGATTACTTTTACCCTACTGTCGACTATGGAGTCAGAACGGGCAGACATGCCTTGGTATAGACAGCCGCAGAACCCGATCCCATTCTCTATAAACCGGAAGATAACTGTTTGTCTTCCTTCGAGAGGTTCTAATGTGGCCGAGCTGAGACAGATCTAGTCGAATGATCCTGCCCGAAGTGCATTCACTTCCGTTGCTAGTTTTCCTTGGTCTATGTCTTCCTTGTCAAACCTTTGTGACGGGAGCCTGGACAGCGGGAATGCACGATCTCAGTGGACCCAAGTCGTCCAGGATTGTTCAGGCGCCTCAGTGGTGGGCGCGAAAGGCAGAATATATATCATGCCTCGTCCTGGTGAACGGCGGACGCCTTTGTGCGTAAGGGTTCCTGAAGGGGTACGTTGTCCATACAATCATGGAACACTCTTCTAACTTGGAAGAGCAGGACAATCATTTACATAGCGCCGATATACGATGTGTTGCTTGGGCTATGTGTTCTCTTCTGGTCCCGGAAGTGGTGGTCCTCTTCGCAGCCGCAAGTTTGCTGTACGTAGTGGATGTTAGAAGGCACGGCATTATCGGTTATCTCCGTGGTCACGGCGGCGTCAGTGTGCACGTTCCCCGACTGGCTCCGCTAACTTCAGTTCTTTCAGCCAATAACGTCGATTTCTGTGCATCCAGTACATCCATACATAATCTGTACTACGTCCAGAGACTTCACCACGAGGATCTATGATCTCACACAAACTCCCGCTCAATACCCGAATAATCCGCACTGGCCTCCATCAAAGGAGCCTAGTATGGCTGGAGCTGCCTTTGGCCTGCAAATGTCGGAACCTGAGGGTCAAGGAGTCGGTCGCTGTGTAGCCGTACTGGCGGGAGGTCGCTCTGGAGGCCATCAGGCCGCCGTTCTAGGTGCAGTACGTCAGATCAGTGACTTGTCCATCCTTACGACACCGGAAAGAGGACTACATAGTGCTTCCATCCGGTCCTCCCGTTGATCGCCACCTGCGGGGTAGGTTTATTATCTATAACATCTGCCACTCCAGCTCAGTTGTGACAAGATGGACCGTGCTGCAAAAATATGGCCGATACCATCGTTAGAAAGCGAAGGGATAACTAGGGAGGACAAGCCGTTCTTTAGCACGACAATCCTGCACCAAGCCCGAATACTATCTATCACGTGGTATGTGCTGCCTACCCACCTTATTGCCCCTGCAAATAACTCCGTCTGTATTAAAGGTTAAGCCAAGATGTGTTACTCACTCACAGTGCCCCCGCTCTTCTTCGCACCGACCCGGACGACAGGAACAGTGAAGTGTACGAAGCCGAGGGTACCCTGGCTATCTGGCGATGGCTCGGCGTCGACAGATTCTTTCCACCAGGTTACGAGTCTTCCGCGTCGCAAAGGATTAAAAGAGGATGCGCTTCCGTACGTTTCTTTCTCGAGCGACATTGATATAACATAATATTGCATATTAGGATTATCAGGAGAGTGGTGAGCACGGCTGATTATCTGACGCGAGTTGCTCTACCGCGACACTAATGGCTGATCTAGCATCCTTCAAGGTTATATCCGTCCTCAAGCTTCCGACGATAACAAGGCATCTGCATGTCTATCAGTCACCGTGTCATGATCCCATAGTCATTGTCCCGCAACGGAACAAACTTAAGGTATTGAACGTTTGTCATCTCGAGCCGTGTCCTCCTCCGCAGTTTCCCTTCAAAAGCGAGATAGCAGCGCGCTTCAGGTCTTCCAGCAGCATCACATTGGACAACGGGGGCGACCTCAAGCCGGGCCTGCACGACCTTAGTCCGGGTTGTTGGGAACTCGTAGCACCTGTGGATAGGACCGACTCAGACTCTGTGAACATCGAGGCCTGCGAAGTCTCTCAAGCGGGAAGACTTATCACAGCTGTAGGGACCGATGGCCACATCTGGATCTGGCGCCTACAGGGTTAGGGTAGCGAGATCCCCTTGTCTGCATGGAGATTCTTGCCTTTCGATTACCGGCTCGCCTGATATCTTTGTACATAATCCCACTACGTGCTGGCTTATCCTTGTACCTCGCATTTGTATTGGGGTATACATATCTATTGGGAACATGGGGGAAAGTTATGGGCTATGCAAGATGAATGAGGGCAGTATGATGCGCATGCAAATATACAAGACTCGAAATCCAGTGGTCCTTTAGATACTATCCAATCGAAGCATTACACACACGTTCAATCCGCGTCCAGCGGCGTGGTCGCTCCTCCAACGCTTCCTCTACCTTTTCCACGATTCGATGGTTTCCTCGTAAACCGGGGAATATGGGACATAGTGAGTTCTTCGTCGTCACCGTCGACGCTGACATCAGAGCTGTCGTCGGAATACGTCTGAGCCCTCGGATCATCATCCCCCTCTGGAGGCAGCACCGGCCTTGTCCATCGTGCAGCTGACCGGACACCGTCGACCCATCGTAATGTCTCTATGCCGATCTGTCGTACTTTCCGGGTTCGTAAACGCCAGTGCCTAGGTCGCGCACTCTTTGAGCTGGCTGGACTCGACCTTCCGTCATCAGCTGAAAGACTAAGCCGATCTTTGGGCTCCTCTTCCTCAACGTGGCCCTTTGCTGGTACAGCCGCGAGCATGCGTGGATCTGATGGGAAGACCAAAGGCAGCATGTATCGTGAATCCAGCAATTCTCCGAGCACCTGAGGAGGTTTCGCGGGCTCCCACGCCTCGAGATCTTGTGAATTGTCGAAGAGCATGTCTATGTTCCTTTGAGCGAAGTAGAGTTGAGACGATGACACTGTCGAGACAGATTGCGAACTGTCGTCTAACGACGCTGTACCGTCGTTGAAATTCGACGAGCCGCTCTCGTCGTAGTCTCGATCTCGATCATCGATCTAGAAAGCCACAGTTATAGACGGGCGACTAAGGCACCGCCCTAACTCACCTCCTTCCTCATTGCTTCCACGCCGAGTTTAACTCGATGTCTTTCCCAATCTTTCTGTAGTTGCGCAAGGTACTGGCTACATTCTTCGGTCATTCGGCTTTCGTTAACCTCATACTTATAGTCCTTCACTGCCCTGCGCATCTGAGGGATCATGAGAAATCAGTAGATGGTTGAACGTAGACCCCTACCTGAAGCGGGTTCAGGTCCTTCAGTTGCTGGATCGTAGCAATCAAGTCTGAAAACTCGGTGACAGAGGAGAGACACTATCAGAGGTTAGCCAGAACGAGAGAAAACTGAGTGGCATGGTTGTACCTGCAGCCAGCTGAGGAGATCCCAGACCGGACCGAAGTGTGAGAGCACCCCGCGGGGAAGTCCCATTTGATTCGCCCATTGTTTCAACTGCTTCAAGTTGGCTTCGATCTGAGTGGCGCGTGATCTGCATACATTGGTGATCCGTCGTCCATGAAGATCAAGACAGACCTACCGGCAAAGGTACTTCTTCCGTGTTAGTATCCGATTAAACATTTCGCCTAACTGTCCGTCAGTCCCCCTTGTGTGAAATTAAGAGGATTGCGTGTTCTTACATGCTGTCCAGTACATTATCTGTGACCACAGTTGTGTTATGAGAGCAGGGTTTACTCCGGATAGCGTCAGTAAGGTATGCAAGGCTGTCAGGAAAGATGTAACGTCCGCAGGCGATGGTGTTGCAGAAGTCTCCTGGAACAAAGCTTGTAAAGGCGTAGTAGGACCGCGATTACGAGCGAATGACTGAGTGAAGGAAGAAAATGTCCGTTGCTGGGGAGACCCCACAGCTGGCGGAGAAGGAGGTCGCGTGAGATCTGGAGACGGCTGTGCACTGCCATTGCGTATCGTGGCCGGTACAGAAGAGGAGCCACCAGGTTGTGCCGTCTTTCTTTTCCCAGCCAGGGACCTTAAGAAGGACCATTCAGATTCGAATTGAATCGACTCGAGGTCGGACGCCGGATGGGCATAGTCTAACAGCGCAGAGTCGAGATGCTCGTCGATCTTTCTTTCAGCAAAGCGGATGATGAAAACTGTCGGAAGCGGAGAAAGAGATTGTCAACGTAAACCTGTGGAAGGAACGAGCGACGCATACCGAACACAGAGTTAATCAGCTCCTCAATGATATCGAAGGAACCAAGCATATCACAAGCCTCGCTGATCGACTGGTCACACCGCATGAGATGGAGCCACACTGTCGTGTTGTACAGCCAAAATACTAGGCACGTTATGTCGTCTGCTTGGTTCTACAAGCAACAGTTGGCGATGGTGCATCACGACAAGAGGTAGGACGCACGAAAACGGTCTCTTCGATACTGTCGGTGGCACCGATGATCAGGTCTTCGAGCCATGTGTGATCGCAGGTTAAGCAGGCAAACCGAGCCAGTAAATACAGCACATTGGCAGGCTCCGAGTTGCCCAACGCGATAGGGAAGTTTCCGATCAGCGACTGGAAAATATAGGGCAACGAGGACGGTGAGAATACGAGCATAGTGGTGAAGTCCAGAGGTGGTGTCTAAGGCAGAGTCAGCGAGTGGCCAAGGAACCGTAGCATCTACGTACAAACAAGGCATCTTCCATGTCCTCGTCTTCGCCGTCGTCCTCCGTTTCACTGAGCACGTTATCGTCTCCCCACCATCTCGGCTTGATTTGCAGAATCCGCGCAACATTGTCGCGCACGCTCCTATTCTTGCCCTTAATTTTAGCGTGTCTTTCGACGTGCCGACGTCGCTCCTCCTTCTTGCCGCCGGACCATCCCTCACTGCGCATGGCTTCCTCTAGTAGCAAGGCCACGTCTTCTCGTCCGGGCATAGTGGAGTGCGCGGTTACGATGTCCAGGGCGGTCAGCTTGCGCCGCGTCTCCGTAAACAAAGAACATCCGTGGGTCGACAGATAAGAGACCAGCGTCGGAGGAGCCAGAAGCGCAGCATAGTGCAGAGGCGTCCATCCAGCTACCGTACGTTAGCCTATGAAATTCACAAGAATAACTAGGCATACCTTTATCTGCTGCATTCACGTCCGCTCCCTGCGAAACCAGAAGCCGGACACATTCCTCCCTCTCGACATCGCGGTCCGACTCGGCCCCGAACCCCAAGGTAGTTATGCTCACAAGCCCGAGCCCATCCTCGTCCTGGGCATTGAGGTCAATGAACTGCTGGGCCTGCGGATCATTGAGAAGGAACGTCAATGATGTGATGTCGCCAAAGACGCAGGCTCGATTCAAACAATGCGAGGCTAGCTCCGTCTTCTGCGCAGGGGAAAGACCCGAGTGCGGCGAGAGCAGCGTCGCCAACTGGGCAGGCGTCGGGTAGAGGGGGTGCAGGTCGGGTTCGGGTGACAAGTCCAAGGGTGGCAACGATGTGGAGGCCATTAGCGACAGCGAACGCGGCCCCGCAGGCTCTAGTACGTTATGCTGAGAGCTCCCGAGTGTATGCGCATACGGCGTATTATGTCTAAGCTCGCTCGAATGCAGCGATCAAGGTTGTGCTACACGCATGATGGCGGATAGACCTGCGTTCCCATTTAGGCAACCGTACTCGGATCTTTTGCATTCAAAGTCGGTCGACCCGTCGCGGCTGCACACAACGATCGCACACACTTGGCCAGGCGACCTGCTCAGATGCATCCCACGAAACGACGAAGAGTCTCTGCAGAACCACCCTCAAGTCCGGCTGCCTCGGATGCAGAGGTGCTCAGTGAACAAGGCCCCTCTTCAAATAGAGAAGTCGACGATGAGCAAGATTGGGTGTCCGCCTCTGAAGAACAGTCGGCGGACGAACACGGTTCCCCAGACACAGAAGATGAGATAGCTCAGGCCAAGCGGTCCAAATCCAAGAAGACGTTAAAACGGAAACGTCGCGCGACCGACCCTTCCAGCTTTGGTACCACTTTGCAGTCTCTACTGAGCACTGAGACTCCTACCACACTTCCTTTATCATTAAAACCCTCTCTCAACCGCAAGCGTAACGATGAGAAGCTCGAGTTGAAAGCGAAGAAGGTTCTGAGGACAGAGAAAAAGGAGAAGGATGAAAAGGGCAGAATCCGTGACGTGATTGGAGGGTGGGGAGGGGAGAGCGAGAGAGCATTACGAAAAGTAGCGCAAAGAGGAGGTGAGATGCTCAACAAATGTTTGCTTACATTCACGCTAACGATCGTCTATGCAGTGGTGAAGTTATTCAACGCCATTCAGCAGACTCAGGCCGCGTCTGCGGTCGCGGCTGAGCAGGCCAAGGCGAACAGGGGAACTGGAAAGCCTACCTTACCTGCTCCTGACTTTAGCAAAAAGTCCAAGGGGAAACACAAGACTAAGAATGAAGTCTCTAGCCATAGTGGGGGTAAGGAAGGTGAGAGTGGTATTTTGTCGCCTGCATCGCTTCTGCTGACTCGATTTACAGCCACCCTAGACAAGGATAATTTCCTGGATATCATTCGCTCCGGAGGGTTAGTTTCGAAGGCGTAGTTCTTGGGGACCGTTTGTCTGTTGGAGGGCGTAGTCCAGCCGTTCACCCGGTTCTTGACCGTCTTGCCGTCATGCGTCTTGGAATATGTGCTACGAGCACAGGGCCGACGGTGTCCCTGACCAGCCCCCCATTCCATAGCTATGGCTTCGTCGGCCTCGTGTGTTCTATATAGCACTTCGTGTGTGCCGGTGCATGCCAGTGTATGCCACATGTACCCTAAAATCACGCTTATTCGGTTCCGCACTTGAAGCATGAGTATCATGTCCAGACTCTATCACATTAGGCATGCAAGGACATGAATTACTTTCCAGACTAACTATCATGGTAGTGATCTACAACGGTGCAACTTGAATGAAGTGGCTGTTACGGACGTTTCCGACCGGCCCTCAAGTAGACTGCTTCTTCCGGCCTTAAATTTCTTTCGCTCTGACCTTACCATGGTGTGTACAGTTTTTTTCTCCATGCGTCCCTATGCTCAGACTCAATGGAGGTCCCTCCCTCTGACAGTCTTCTTCGAAGACCGAGATACACAAGGAAGAATGGAACCGCCGGCTGCATGAGGTTCAGGTAACCAAAAGGTGAGCATCCTGACCCACCTCGAGCGTGCGCTGCGATCCAAGGATGAGAAAATTCATTGGGAATCTCGCTGATACTCCATGACGAGTTTTGAAAAATATGCATGTATTATCTGAATTTGCAGTGCTCGCGCTCTTTCTACATCGATCCGTAGTCATGGACTAGTGAACTGACCTACCGATTCGTACGACTAGGGACCTGAATCGTCTGATCATGGACTATTTGGTTATCGAGGGATACAAGTCGGCTGCAGAAGAGTTTAGTCAGGAAGCAGGTCTTCCCCCACCTGTGGACTTCGAGAGTATCGAGAGCCGGATGAACATTCGAGAAGCGATACAACGAGGGGACGTCGAGGACGCTATCATGCGGATGAATGATCTGAATCCAGAGGTAAGTGCTGCTGCTCTTCTCTCTCCCCACGCCTGCCCGGTGCGGGTCAGCAGGATTAAATCTTTTCATGCACCACTCTGAGACATTGTCTCTGAGGATAACCAAACACCAAAACTTCAGTCTTCAATATGATTCTTTGGATATCCATTGGTTTCAACGCTTTTATGACGCCGTACTAACATCAGCATCGCATAGATACTGGATACGAACCCTGCGCTCTACTTCCGGCTACAGCAGCAAAAGCTTATTGAATACATCCGACATAACCGAGTGGCGGAAGCGTTGCAGTTCGCGCAAGAGGAGCTTGCTCCGAGAGGGGAGGAGAGTCCCGAGTTCCTGTCAGAGCTAGAGCGGACGATGGCCTTGCTTGTATTTGATTCTGCCTCGGCGCCAGCGGGTATATCGGAACTACTATCGCCTGCTCAGAGAGTGAAGACGGCCGGGGAAGTGAACGCAGCCATTCTAGAGAGCTCTAGCCAAGGGAAGGAAGCAAAGCTCGTTGGCTTACTCAAGTTATTGTCGTGGGGGGAGGCCATGCTTTCTGAACGTGCGGAATTTCCGAGGGTATGTGACCCCAATTCGTGGAGCGTGCTCGGTATTAATGAACCATTAGGTCGATCTGCGATCGCAGCTTGTGCCTGAGAAGGAGGATATGGTGATGCACAGTTTTGTTTAGACGTGATGAAGCCTTCGTCTCGAGGGATGTACAATTGTTGGGCTGTATAGTACTCGTTTGGTCGCAACGCTATGGGGATAGTTCGGTTCCACCACTGCCGTTTGAGCTGTAGGCGTCACGGTCTCGATAGGAACGAGGAAAACAACGGACGCCTTGGATCCATACTAGCAAAGAAGGTTTCATGTATCGTTGGACCGATACCGGTGAAACGCGTGCATGCTGGAATTCGTGGAAAGGATGCGCGTATGTTGGCATCTAGATCCGTGGCTGTAATTGAGCACTAATTCCAGCGGCAGAGGAGTCTTCCGACCGCCTTCCTCGGCCGCGATATACCACCGGTCAGGCTGCATTCCCGCGGGTATCAGGATGTGGGTTCGCAACCGGACCAGATTGGCCTGCGCGAGGGCAATTAGCTGTCGCGAAATGGGCCATTGTTTGATAAATGTACAAGATCAAAGCTGCATCAGATATGAAAAGATTTGGGAGCATACGCTGCAGCACAACCCTAAACGAGCAGGGCGGCGGAGGAAATTACAGCGTTTCCGGGGAAAAGAGAAATACCAAATTTGGGCGGCATTGTCTGCCTTCCTTTTACCGCGCAGCCACAACCCGCCTCGCCAGCCCTTCCCGTTACTCCAGTATTGTGCTGGCTTGCAGGCGTCTGCCAGGACCGCTGCCGCAGCTGTTCTTGCTTTCGCTCCGTCTCCTCCTTCCGCGATACGTTGGCCTGTGCTGGTCTGTCAACGATCGTCTCCGCCGCCTACGAATTACCTGCCATACCCGCCCTGCACGGCTCCTGCTCGACGTGTCTGCGCTGCTTTTTATCACTTGACTACTCATGACGGACAACATCAGGTCTGCGACTGCGAAGGCTCGCAAGCCACCACGCAAGCTCGTCGTCGTCAATCCCAATCCAGACTCCGATAGCAATGGCGACGACGACGACGATAGACGCTCCAATAACGTCTCGCAGCCTCTGTACTATGAATATCGTGGGCATTCAGTGGCAAGCCCCTCCGCTCTTTCTCCTCCTTTCGAACAGCCGCCGCTCGCTTCCAGCTCTCACAGGCCTCATCCGTTGACGACCACTGATTTGTCTGAAACGCAAGGGATCAATTCTCGTTCACGATCCAATCCTACCCTTTCCTCCCCTTCTACTGCAAGCTCACCGGCCGCTGAGTCTACCCCTCCGCCCAGTACACCTGGGCAGTCGGTAGGCCCCGTCGATCTCACGGGTGATACCAGCCAGAATGCGGAACCCCACATCAGGTCATTTGGCTCCAGCACAGATGTCGCCAGCACCAGCTCGCAGTCCCGCAATCTTTTTGATAAGATCAAGTCTGTCCCAGGCATGGTAGCACGTAACAGTCGTCGCGGATCCAGCCACAGAAGGCCGGCTACGGTGAGTGAGTTTATAACGCTCATAATTGCAGTTGCTGATAGCGATCTACTACAGTCTCCAACGGTGCCCACAACGTCGGCAGATTCATACACGTCGCCATCCTCAACGGTCGGCGAGAATGTTATCATCTTGGTCACAACCGACGCGGATGCTTATCACGCCGTGCCGATATCTCGCGCGAAGGATCCTGTATTTATTAGGGAGAGGATATATACTAAGGTAAGCGCTAGCTGTGATAGTCACCTCTATCTTGGATCCAACGCCGTTCGCCAGTTACAGATATCTGACGAGGATCAACCGTACTATTCAATCTATCGGACCAAGATTGGTGCATACGCATTGGGAGATGCATTGTCTGACGAGCAGTTGTTCGACATATGTCGTGCCCAGGGCGACAGTTCTGGTTCTGTCATTTTCTTTGCCTGTCATTCCTCAGCTCGGATGCAGGACAATTCTGTGCATGCGAGCTCTCCGGTTACGAGGAGTTGCCCGCCTCCTGTCCCGCCTCCTGTGCTGAACCCTGGCCCACTTTCTCCTCCAAGACGCTGCAAACCCAGTGGCAGGTCTCGGTTTGATAGCGCATCCTCCACCAGTGAACCGGCCCGGGCGGACGTCGCCGCTGGTTATGAGCCTTCAGTGTCGGACGACATGGAGGATCAGGACGTTTCGTTGAACAGACGCGCAGCCCGACTTCCGATGCGGCAGCCTAGCAGTCGATTGAAGGCTGCTGCTGGGGCACCTTCCTCCCCCGGCGCGGGTGTTAAGGCTCACTATGGATACCCTTCGGGCCATACCCCCACGTCTACGAATCAGTCAGTTAGGCCGCTTTCACCGTCAGAAACGTATACTGGACGCACTCGGCCAGTCGATCCTTTGAGAATTGACAAATCTGGTGGCCCTACCTCTTCTGTTCCGCCGAATGGATGGTCCCCGGGGGCTTCCCGATACGCTACTCAGCAGGATCCTTACATATCTTCAAATTATTCATCATCCCACTTGCGGAATCTGTCTGATGCTGCTTCTGACAGAGAGCGGGCCCTGCGGGAATCCGAATCTCGTATTGAACTCGCCGGGAAATACTGGAAGCCCCAGAGGGATGGCAGAGATAGATACACCCCTAGACAGAGTGGAGAGAATGAATCCCCTGAGCCTTGGGTCGTCGTTCCCCGCGATACACCGTCAACCGCTCAAGGGCAGCACAAGGTTCGCTCGCAGCCGTCCCAAGAACTATCGCGCTCCCCGCCTTTGTCTAGAGGCGGTTTCGATAGGGATCGAGCAGAACGAAAGTTACCGAACGAGAGGTCTGTCGGTCGTCTGACCATCCCCACTGCTCCCCGTAATCCTCCTCCGGCTCCCCCAAGTGGTCGTACTCCCCAACCCCAGCGTATACCCGCGTCGTGGAATGCCTCCTTCAACCCAGCCCCCAAAGGTGAAAGCCCGTGGACTCCTAGACTGGCTACAGCCAAGAGCATGAGTGACTTGAAAAATCCTATTCCATCGTCTCTTACGCCTGGAGGCCGTCGTGGGAACCACTTGCCGGTCAGCGGTCAGCCTGGAGAACAGCGTACCGTGAAGATGCAGATGAGCAGCACGAATTTGCGAGGACCGTACGAACCGTCCCGCACAGGGGCATTCTCGCCACCTCCAAGGTCGCGACCTTTACCATCGTTGAGTGTCCCTCATACATCGGAGTTAAACCAAAACAGCCGTGCACCGACGTCCTTCTCGAGTAATTACCCGGGCCTTCTGTCCCCCAATCGAGAGCCCTTCCCTCGTCCTTCGTCTGCACTTGGTGATGTGTCCTCGCCAGAAGCACAGACCAATGGCCGGACTGGTCCTTCTCCTGCTGATATTGTGCACGAATCGGATGTCTTGCGTGCACGTTACGCAGACACTGTGCAGCCACCTTTACCTCCCAAGCCTCACTTGGATCCTCCTAACGAGAGGCCTTCCGATGTGTATGCTGGCTTGGCCGATCCAGTGGCTCCTTATCAGACGAGCCCGCCGCCCAGGAGTCCCGTCAGTCCCCTGGGGCCACGACCTGAGAAGCCTCATTTCGATACGCCATCTCCAAGCCTTGCAACACCAGTTGGAACTACACCGCATCAGGACAGCCCTGAAGAAAGCTCCGAGTCGACTCTCAAGGGTGGCGAGCATGACTGGTTCCGTCATTACCTTCAGCAGCCGCACTCTGACTCTTCCACTCTTATTCCTCCTTTGTCGGTGAAGTCCAGTCCCTTTCAATCCCATACGACAGCCTCAAGCAATGATTCTGGGGTTGATTTCGGGAATAATGGCTCTGCTTCTACATTCATGTCTCACAGCTCCAGGGTTTCCATACCTGAAGAGGGTTCGGATAGCGGGGAAGATACTGGTACTGGGTTGTGGGCTAGACCACCCCTCACAGTGCAGACGGGCTTCCCGCCACCACCACCTCCGCCACCTCCCATTCCGCCACCACCACCTCCCCAGATGACCTCTGAGAATAGCGGCAGAGGGCGACGAGTGAGCGTTTTTGTAAACAACGATCAAGATACATGGGCTGTCCGTCCGCCACCCGAAGACGTTTACGAGCGTCTGGAGGAGTTCTTCCCTGGTCACGACCTAGACAAGCCTGTCATCGATGCGAGCACCGGCGGGACCTCCCCTACCACCACGGAGCATCCCATTCCTCTTCCTCCCGAGCCTACTGAGAAACGGTGGAAGCACAAGAAATCCATTCGTGTCGTGGCTGCCGAACACAAGAAGAAGATCGACCGGACGTCACGCATGGATCCATCCTCTCTCGCCAGCGATGTCCGGAGACACAGGAGTACCAAGCTGTGGGACAAGCAGACTGAGGAGGTGACAGCGGAGAAACTCAGGTCGTCGGTCCCGGAGTCTCCGTCGCCGTCTGCTCCGCCCAAACGTAAGTCAGGGTTTCGGCGACGCACCCGTTTTATTTACTAAATTTGAGATACGCAGCCATATTCAAATGGGTTCGAGGTGAAATCATTGGCAAGGGTACTTATGGGAAAGTGTACCTTGCTCTCAACGCCACCACTGGTGAAATGATTGCCGTGAAGCAAGTCGAGATTCCTCGAACTGCCAGCGACAAGAATGACGATCGTCAGCTGACGCTTGTGCAAGCGTTGAAGCAGGAAAGCGAGACCCTGAAGGATCTGGACCATCCAAACATCGTGCAGTATCTTGGGTTTGAAGAAACTCCGACTCATCTGAGCATGTGAGTGACGACTTTCCACTAATATGTTCGAGTCTGGCTTATATTACCCTACAGCTTCCTTGAGTATGTTCCTGGTGGTTCGATTGGTGGCTGCCTCAAGAAGCACGGGAAGTTTGACGAGAACGTCACGAAGTCATTTACGTGGCAGATCCTCAATGGTCTCGAATACCTCCATTCCAAAGGCATCCTACATCGAGTGCGTGTGCTTGTCTATTTTCTCTGAACCCTCGGTGAACGTTTTGGTAGGATTTGAAAGCCGACAACATCCTAGTCGAAGCTACCGGTGTCTGTAAGATATCAGACTTCGGCATTTCAAAGAGGACAGACGACGTGAACGCCAACGGTCAATTCACGGCCATGCAAGGAACAGTGTTCTGGATGGCCCCGGAGATGATCAACTCCAAGGAGAATGGATACAATTCAAAGATCGACATCTGGAGCGTCGGCTGTATAGTCCTGGAGATGTGGGCAGGCGAGCGGCCTTGGAGTACGGAAGAGATGGTAGCTGTGATGTTCAAGGTATGTATTGCTCATTTGGGCATGAATCACGGACACTGAAGTGCTGCTGTTATTAGTTGTATGGCAAGGCCGCCCCGCCTGTCCCGCAGAATGTCCATCTGTCCGCGTTGGCTGACGATTTCCGACGAAAATGTTTCGCGATGTGAGTAATTCTTATCGCTGTTGTTGATGACAGAAGCTGACGAACTATTGTAGTAACCCCGATGACCGGCCCACGGCGGCTGAGCTTCGACGACATAAATACCTGATACTCCCACCGGACTGGGTTTTTAATGGTTTCAAGTAGGCGAGGATATACTGACATCAGGAACTGCTTCTTGTCTTCGCATCACTGTCTCTTCTCTTTGCGCGCATCTATCTTTCATCTGTTTTATCTACCTTCCATCTTCCACAACGCATCTAAGCATCCGCATCACATTTGTCCAGTATATCCCTGTACCAGCACGTTGCTTAATTTACCGTCATCGCTATATAATTCCGGGCCTGACCATGACCTGCCCTGATCACGATCGGGTGGTGGAAGCAAACCACGTCTGTCTGAGAGGCTGTGCAGAGACGTCATCCTTGTCCATCGCCCTCGCGAGCACAGGCTGCACAGCCACTGACAGGACGTCGTATCGCCCATGGCGGATGCAGACCAGGCCATCACCCAAGCCGGTTCGCCTGAGCCCAACTCGTATCACTCCCGTGCTGAAGCTGCAAGGAGGATTCAAAATGCGTGGAGAACCACAAAGCCCCGTGCAAACGACAATTATCTTACAAGCGATGTACGCTGGGAGGACGCCGCCGTACATGCCAAGCTGAAAGTGAGATTAATACCCAAAAATCTAAGGTAATGCACAACGTCCTAATCTGAGAAGGTCGACAGGAGTGCGGCCGAGCAGGGCAAGAACGACCCTCGCTCGCGATGGCACAGGGCCGCATTCGACATCAGTCGGTTGGAGGACCAGGACCAGATGCTTTCGAGCTCCGGCACCCATGATGCCACAGCTGTCCATAAGATTCTTGAGACGCAGCATTGGCTGGAACTCATTGATGGGTAAGGTGCTTCCGGCCGTTTGTTACTTTCAAGGCTTAACACCGCGTTTAGCAAGCATCGCTATGGCTCGAATCGTTGAGTATCGTCGTCTGTCATATCGTGCCCTCCGCTCATTAATCTGATAAGTCAAGGCTAGCAATGCATTCTCCAGTTGACGTTCATGTGACCTGACTTGCTGTTGGGCCCAGTATTATCACAAACGATGGCAGCAAGAGGATACTGAGGAGAACTTCTTCAAGTGGTGAATGACCAGCCAGACATATCCCATATGTGATACTCATCCAGATTTTGCGAAACGTGCAGGCTGGACCGTGGCGGAGGGAAAGATCTGTCACTGCCTGAGTGTTCCAGAGATAAATTGGAATCAGAGGTATGTCCCATTTACATCATGCCTTGCTCGAGACTGACTCCTTGGGTCAGCGAATAACGTGAATGCTAGTTAGTGTCTAGATGCGACCTATTCTCTGACTTGAGACATATTTCAGGTATCTTTCGTCCGAACAAAGTGAATTCGCTAGGGGCGCGCCTCTGATTGCATCGGTCGCTGATGAAAGGCATAGGACTCAATTATCTTGTGGAAATCGACGAGCAAGGCAAGTTGCGCTGGGCACGGAACCACGAACTCGTGGACACAACCGCAGGGCGCTGGAAAGACGCAGGCGGCGGGGCGGGGATCGTGCCTGCCGACCCCGCCGACTCCCCCGAGGATCAGTTCAAGCCGCAGAGGCGGGAGAGCTTCGCCTCTGCTGCGTCCTCCAGCTCGTCGTCCGTGTCCTCGGACTCGATGCACTACAACGGCCCGCCGAAGGGGAAGAATCCCGTCAGCAGGGCCGTGCAGAGGAATCTGACGATCAAGGGGATGACCGATAGGGTATTGAAGAAGACTCTCAAGAAGAATACTTGGATATATGTTGCGGTAAGGTTATGGTGTGCAGTTTTGTTTTGTGTTCTTACCAGTTTGGTTCGTCTTCAGGACCGGCATTGTACGTGTCTCACATCACCCAGACGTGTTCTCTCTGAAGGGGTATGCTCGATAGGCAATCTGTTTATCGGTATCAAGGGTATGTTTGCCCCTCTCACTACTCCAGATTGGAATGATGCGTATGTCCTTGTAGATCAAGGGAAATTCCAGCACTCGTCCTTCTTGGGCGGTGGTCTAGTTACCTCTGCAGGTCTGATATCGGTCAAAGACGGAGTCATCCATTCCCTATCACCGTTATCGGGACACTACAGGTTGGTGTATATATACTAGCCATCCGGATATAAATGTCAGCATTGATTATTCGCAGGACATCAATAGACGTGGGGTTGCACTTGTCATAGCGTGTGTACCCAACTAATGCGTAGTTGTGCAGCACTATCGCAAATTCCTAGAAATACTGAAGCAACGCGGCGTCGATACTCACAAGGTCGAGCAAACGAAGGCCGAGCTTGCATTATGGGGGTACGCTCTGGTGTCCCTCATGTTGATAATGAGAACTCACATCGATCTTCTCTCGTAGAATTGAGCACCTCGCGAAAGCGAAGAAATGGCCCAGTCAAGTCGCTTCAGAGGGAAAGAAGAGAATAAGCGGGATCTTCCATCCATCACCCCAGGGAGATGGCAAGGGGGAGAAGGGACACAAAGCAGAAACCTTGGAAGAGGAACTTGTGGATGACCTCAGTTCGTGGAAGAAAGAGGTGCTGTACGGGAGGAAAGGGTTGTGTGAGGAGGCCAAATCGGCGACGTCACCACATGGAAAGGAGGGTGAGAAGGGAATGTCTCAACAGCAGCACGAAGGTAACGGCCAGGAAGAGAGCGCCAATGCAGACCAAGGTGCGAAGATGGGGACCTTGTTAGGCTCTCAGCATGAAGGAGGCGCGCAGAACTGACAAAGAGTAATATCTGCGCCGTCTCGGGGGATAGGATACTGAGGCACTGATATACCCAAGGTACCACCTGGTATTCTCGGGGCCCATAGATATTTCTCTTCGACATGTTGATACAGCTTTGTTGGACACGACATATCATGCTCTTCCCCATTTGCTTTCAAATTTCATAACGCTGACCGGAAGCGATGCCTGGAAGACCCGAACATAAGCCAGGGCGCGTTGTCCGTATACACTCCGCGATTCACCTTTTCGTCATAATCGACCCATTCACCGCCCTCAAGCTCGACTTCATTAAAGACGGTACCCGACTCCGCCCCGACACACTTCCATGTCCCCTGTATTAGGCCATGCTAAACATGTGCGAAGGAGGAAAATACGCAGGTCCATACCCTAGGATCAAAGTTGGTGAACTCGAGACCGCGACAGTCGATCGTAACCAGAGGCGCGAATTGGCCAGAAGAATCAGCCGTGTAGGGCTGGGGTGGATTGGCGGGCTCGAACTTGGCCGAGCTTTCCCGTTTACAGAGACCACATCGCCACACAAAGTTAGCAGTGCTACCTTTCCCTCCCGCTACGTTCTTCTCTTCCTAGTGCGGGTTATCAGCGAACTCCAGGGCTCGGATAGCGCGCAGGTCGCAGTACCAGACGGTTTAGGGATACGTATTTGGGATGGACCTCGTTACAGCTGGTGCATTTAACCTGGGCAGCTGAATGTCAGATACATAATGCGAGCCTTGAGCACTGACCTCGAAGAAGTACTCGAAGGAGTCGGAGGCAGGGATGAGATCCGTGACATTCTCGAGGTCGGCTTTTATGGAGAGCAAGAGGCGCTGGCCGTCAGAGCATGAATGGGCTGAGCAAGCCCGCGACAAGAGCGCTGGGGCAACTCACGACCATGCCGGCAAGCCAGACAAGAGCTGGCGTTGTGGATGCAGACAAGCAGATAAAGCCCAGCGCGCAGGCTGAGATGCCAAAAATGGACTGGATCGGCGTGCACGCGACATTTCTTCGCTGCTTCGAGCACTCGTCGCTGTCCACGATGGCCGCGGCCATGCAAGCCCCCTTCGAGCACGCCATGTCCCTGTCCCAGAGCACAGCGCCCCCGACGAACATATTCACGCTCTCCGCCCAGCCTATTCGCGTCTTCGTCGAGGCATCAGGGGTGCAATCACGGCCAAAGCTTATTCGTTCCTTACGTGTATGTTTCCCTGATGCCCATGCCCACTTCCTCTCTGATACTGATGCTTGTCCCAGAATGCTGGAGCGCATATATCCCTGAGTCCAAACGATGCGCAAGTGATTCTGGTTGATTCTTCCACTCTGGAAGGTGTACAATTCGTCCGTGAATGGACCGCGGACTCTGGCAAGGTCGTGCTGGAAGCGATCTGGGCTCGCAAATGTATGAAGGCCGGGAGACTCCTCTGGGACGCAGACAATTGGGGAGGATGTCTCTGCGCCCTCTCGAGTGACGGCCAGAGTGTCGTGATCGCCACTCCCCAGGAGGAGCCCAAGTGAGTCCCCTTTACGCATTTGCTTTGTGTCATTTTTCTTACTCATCATAAGCCATCTCCCTACCCCAAGCCCGACACCAACAAGGCCTGTACCAGGTCCCAGTGCAAGGCCTGCAGCGCCCCCAGCACCAGCTGCAGAGAGTCGGCCTCTTTCCAGTAGTGGCACCGCGCATAGCAATGGTGCCGCTGCTGTGGCTCAGTCGAGTCGCCGTAGTTCCTCCGTACAATTGAACCATGTCCCATCCCCAGGACCATCGTCGTATCCGCCTCCCCCACCTCCCTCTCAGGGCACACCGCAGCTTCCATACCCTCAGTTGCAGACTCCTGCACAGCTGCTGGCCCTTCAGCAGCAGATGCAGCAAATCCCCCCCAATATACTCCCAGAACTACTCAACATGTATGCTTTGCAGCGTATGACGTATCCGGGCTTGCCTATGATGCCTTACAACCCCATGTTTTATCCCTCTCAGCCTGACCAGGCTCAAAATATCCCATACAATCCGCTGCAGCCCCATCCGTCGCAACCACTGCCGCAGCCCCAACAACAGCAGCAACAACCTTACTCGCCGCTCAGGATGTCGAACATGTCTCCACCTCCACCGGTTGCACGACCGCCAAGCGCACGACCACCCTATTCCTCGTCTTCGCAGACCTCGAGAGATGCGCAATCGCCCTTCTCTAGACCCGTTTCGTCATCTCATAAACGCAAAACGCCGCCCTCCTTGTCACCTTCTTCCTATTCACCTTCGCCCTCGCCGTCAGCGTCTGCTGCCTCTGTTTCGACCCCTATGCGATCGAAGGGTAAGGAGCCCGCTGACTCGCATAGGGACGCGACTCCCGACCTCTCACAGCCTAGCCAGACAGCCTCGTCGTCGCGAGGGTCGCCACCTCGGCGGACGATCCTTTCTCACCGGAGACCTGGTGAAATCTTCATCTCGGACGCTGGAGAGCCTCTCCTCTTTCACGTGCAGGTGGACCTCAAAAATCGGATGCAAGTATTGCAGGCCATCAAGGTAACGTTGCACGTTCCCGCGATCCACTCGAATAATCCCGCTGACTGCTCTGTAGAAGAACGGTGGAAAGATCACACCGGACATCGAAAACGCGGACTATATTATCCTGTACACGCGCTCCAAGACATTCAACGCTCTGTACGACAGCACGGAGGCCAACGGCAAGGTTCCCGTCCAGCCTACGTTTGTCCTGGACTGCGTCGAAGAGAACGCGCTGCTCGATCCTGAGAACTACATCCTCGAGCATCCGGACCCGAAACGCAGGCGGAAGAAGGCGAAGAACAAGACCAAGGCTAACGGGAAGGGGACGCCTGCGAAGAGCAAGGCTGCCTCGGCTAAGAGGACGAGGAGGACGAGGATAGTCCCGGTTTCGGGTGACGACGACGGAGGAGGCGTAGGGGATTCCCCGCCGCCCCCTACTAATACCATCCTGCTTCCCACTGGGAAGTATCTGTTTACAGACGAAGAGCGAGAGTATGCGAGGGATTACATTGAGCTGTGCCTGACGAGGGATCCTACTACGAGCGGGACGCGAATTGCCCAAAAGCTGGCAGCGAAGGTGAGAGGACTTCCGTGCACGATCTGGTTCGAGCGTTTCGTATTGAAATTCGGCTGTCCCAGATGCCCAATCACACGCCTAGCTCTTGGAGCACCGTTGTCGGTAGGATGAATGCGTGGACTGACTCCGTCAGAAAGCGGGTTTCCGCCTCACGTATGCAGCCGCAAAGTGCTGCAGACGCTCCTACTCCGGATGGTGTGTCCCATGGTACTGGAGGCGGTGGCGGGGAAGTTAGCCAAGCTGGTGGATCTGCAGATGATATATACCACCAAGAGCTCAACTATCTGGTGCATTTTTTGATGACCAATGATCCTAATGAAAGCGAAGAGCAGACGTTCCAGAGGCTGGAGAATCAAGTGAGTGCGACAGCTCTCGTGATGGATGTAGGGCCAACGATATTTTCAATTCTCAGGCACCTTGTCGAACGTCTGCAAGTTGGATCCAATTTTATGATGAACATGTGGAAGACATCACTAGAGCCTTAGGGTTCGATGCGGGAGGTGTAGCGCCTGAATCTGGTCACATGAATCCCGAACCCAAGGTCGAAGAGACGTGAGACATGAAACTAATAGACAGTAAGATTATTCTTGGTCCGGTCGTGTAGTTGTACCAAATGTATGAACTCGACTAGCAATCCTAATTTGCTCCGCAGCCTCAGGAATGGCCCAACGGCGTGGTATATTACGGGAAGGCATTGGGTACAACAAGAATCCAGAGCATATAGAGTATTCAGACCCCGTGAGTGTTCTAAGTGTTTAGGCCAAGCCTGCCGCCTTCATGATCTGGAGAGAATCAGTCGGATCGTCTTCTTTATGAATAGCGCGATAAATAGCATACCTCGAGCATCTTCGGACCGATCATTGCAGGACTGTCTACGACGTTCACCCCGGCCTTCTGCAGGGCCGCAATCTTATCTCCGGCGGCTCCTAGCGATACGGCATGAAGGAGTTTGATCCGGCTCAATTTAGACAAGTTCCGTACCTTTGCCGCCAGCGATAATTGCACCTGCATGTCCCATTCGGCGACCTGGAGGCGCTGTGCGGCCAGCAATAAAGCCGACTACGGGCTTTGGATTACTGCGAGTCTTGTTGTATTGTTCCAGGTACTCCGCAGCTTCTTCCTCCATGCTACCACCGATTTCACCGATGATGACGATACCTGAACAAACATGAGACCGCGAGGACAGGTGGCTAACACAATCTCGGGCACTAACCCTCAGTCTTGGGGTCGTCAAGGAACACCTTGATGACATCGACATGCTTGGTTCCAGGGAATGGGTCACCGCCGACGCCAACGCATAAGGACTGGCCCAATCCAACATCGGTAGTCTGAGCCACAGCCTCGTACGTCAAAGTACCGGAGCGGGAGACAATTCCTGCGAGTGTCAGTTGTCAGTCAGACAAAGGTGTATCAACTGTATGGACGCTCGGACCAATTTTGCCAGGCTTATGGATATGACCTGGTTGGATGCCCATTTTGCACCCCTCCGGGTTGATGATACCAGGGCAATTGGGTCCAACTAAACGCGACTTTGACTGACTCCTCAGCGCATGCATGACCTAGAGTCCCAATAGGAGATGTAGCCGGCAACTTAAGGGGATACTAGATACACGCACCTTTATCTCATCCGCTTGTGGGATGCCTTCGGTGATGCACACAATAAGACCAATCTCGTTCTCGATGGCTTCAAGAATGGCGTCGGCTGCAGTAGGTGGAGGAACGTATAGAACCGTCGCGTCTGGTTGCGTCTCCCGGACCGCCTTAACAAACATGAGTACAGCCCATTATAAGAAGATAACCTCATAAACACACCTCCTTCACCGAGCCAAAGATGGGTAAACCCAGATGCGTCTGCCCGGCTTTCTTAGGAGACACACCGCCCACCATCTTCGTTCCGTACGCCAAAGCCTCTCGGACATGGAAAGTACCCTAACGTAGCCTCAGCGGGAGGCGCGAAGCGTCATAACAGCACACAGCGTACAGTCTTTCCTGTCATGCCCTGACATAGGACCTTGGTGTCTTTGTGTATGCGCAAATTCGCGATGGTATCATCATAACTCTTCCGCGCCGCGGATTGCGAGAAAGCCCGACGCCCGACTGCAGGAGACACTGTCTCAGTAATTAACGGGATAGATAGGTGTCGTTGTGCGCCTTACCGCTGCTCGTCAGCGACCGGCCAGTACGGGACAACATTGTAGCAAGGTGGTAGAGCAAGCCGAAGCAGGTGAAGTGAGCTGGCGCAAACGGTCAATTTACCCGTGTTTCTTGAGGCACTCCTCGGAGCAACCGTGTGCGCCGGAGCCGATAACTGGTCGCAGCGATCGCCCTCTGCGCGAACGTTTCACGGGCTGACTTAGACTTTCTCAGATGGTTTCTCATCCATGGGTAATGTACAGTTACTCATTACAGATGCACTTCTAATTATACCAAAACACAGAGACGGGTGCAGGCGACGTGCACCATATAGGCACAGCACATTATGAATCCAGGGGTCCCATTCGACGCCGGTCTCGCGCCCTTCGCGAGGCCCGATGGAGTGCGAGCATTGCGTATTTCACCCTGTCCGGCTGTTTCGAATTTATGCACCTGATGAAAGCCAGTCAGACTAGCATCGCTCTTGAAAGGGAGTACGTACCCTGTGACGTCTGCTAAGAACTGGGTCTTAACTTGATGAGGCGCGGCGGATGTTGGTAGCTGTTGTAGTACTTGAGGTAACCACGAAAGCATTTGGGTGGGCCACAGCGTAGTAAGCACGCGGAATATTGTGACCACAACGGAAGTCGAGTCCTCCGGAAAGTCGCCCACTAGACCTGACAACAGGTAGCCCACAAGCTGCAGGCCTTCCTTCTCGACGACGGCGCGTATGGCGGCTGCGTAAATCGGGAATTTAGGAGGTGGGACAGCAGGCGGATCCAAGCAGTCGTGGGTTAACATCATACGGAATAGATCCAGTGAAGCGAAAATGATATCGGAATGAATCATGGTCAGAGCAGCCATAGCTATCCGGAAGGCCAGAGGGAAGGCGGATGATTGGAAAAATAGATCAGGAGTATAGTCAATCATTTGAAGTAGGAGGCGAAGATAATCTTCCATGACTGCGAGCAATCACAGTGAACAGCAAGTAGCAATGGAAGGCAGAGAATCCCTTACCGTCTGGCATATCCTGTGGAGCCTTCAGTTGCAGAAGCGACACAACCTTCGTCGTGGACCGCTCGTATGTATCGCGGAATGCGTTCCTTAGCTCGGGATTCTCCTCATTTCCGAACCTATTGATGAGTTTCCCAGCAATCCAAATGTAACTTGGTAGACCTGTTCTCTCGAATGCAGTGGACATCCTTGCGAGAACTGAAGGTGCAATGGGGAGCACCGCAGACCCAAAGAAGTGCATGCCATGCCGAAGCACACGGGTTGCCCGTTCGCAGACTTCGTAGTCGGCCTGATATTCCGCGAGAAACGCGTCGAAGATAGTCCATGCTTCATGGCAAGTGTTTTGACATGACGGTGGCAACTCTTCCCCGAAAGACTGTACTACGTGCAACATGACTTCCAAGTTTTCCAGTCCATCTTCAGATGATTTAGTCTCAAGTGATCGACCTAGAACGATAGAGAATTCACTTACTACAAACGTCCTGTAACTCTTGCTTGGTGGCAGGAGACCCCTTGGATACGATAGCGTGAACTTTGGCAAGGATATCCATAGAAAACGTGCGGAGTGATTGAGCAGCCTGTTCCATGGGCATTGCAGAGATAACGTATGCAATGGCTTCATAAACTTGCATCTTGTCTTCCTGGGATAGTTTAGCGCCTACTGAGCTCAAGAAAGTATGCAATTGAGGCAAGAAATCAACCAAGTGCTTGACGATCGTGAGTACATGCTTGCGCCACGGTAAGCATAGATACATACCCGCCTGCAGTCCTGACAAAGGTATTTAAGTGCTTGACCCGCTGCAGCATTCACTTCCGCATCCGCGGCCTCAAAGCCAGCAGATATATACTGCAATTGAAATTGGATATATTCTGGATGTGCGTTGATCCACTCCGTGTATCGCGAAATAATGAGCAGAGCTGCATAGCGAATCCGGGGATGGTCTGGAAGTGTCGGGATTAGATCCATTATCTTCGGAACAGCCTTCTTATCCGTCGGGTCAACTTCTGCACCCATAGAACGCATAGAGAAGAGGGGCGCTTCGATTTCCTGCCAAGATGCACCACTAGGACCGCGAGCCAGGACATTAACAATCATGTCGTACGCCGTCATCAGGCAGGTTTCCGTCCCCAAAACATAACAGCAGTCCTTGAGAGTATCACCCATGATGTGTCTGAAACTCCGGAAATCATCCGCGTCTTGCCCGACCAGTGTCTCCATGTCAGTCGGAAAATGGAGGTGCCGAATTATCACAACCATGAGAGTCTTGTATGCATCGAGGAACAGCGGGGAAACCGTTGGTTTCTTTCCGATGCTCTGAGCAAGTCTCATCCAGAAGTGGAACGTGATGGGAACCACATCCAAGTCTGGGTATGCTGAGCATTCTCCAATAGCTTCAACTATCGGGAAGAAGGTCTCGGTGTGCTGCAGGACCAGAAGACGATATGTCTCCCCTGCTTCAGTGAAGATTCGAGCGTACCCCTTGACTTTGTCGACGTCGTCCTTCACCTCCTGCAGTTTGGGCCGGAGAGCGATGACACGGGGCACGATCACTTCGATGACCGGCATGTTGTCCTCGATTTCTTGTGTCTCGTGGATAAGATCGCATATAACGTCCACGGCGGCATCAAATAATTCATCGGAGGCAAGAGCTTCGAATGCATACCCCAGAAGGGGTGTAGCAGCCATTTCCTGAGCAGATATTTCACCCGCCACGAGCCAACTGCGCAAGCAGTTGAAGATCTGCGCTTGAATAGCAGACGTAACACCTAGTCAAGGCGATAAACGTGATATGTTCTGTAAATTGAGTTCAAGATATCTCACCAGAGGCTTGGATGTACATGGACAGGAGGTCCAGCACTGTTTTCGCATTTGCAGTGAGGATTGTCTGTGCTCTTTCCCTGTACTCGTCGTCCTATCCAGAGGATCAGGGCCTGATCACGGGAATTCAAGATGGTCACTGACTGTGACAGGGATTTTGGTATTGGTCGTCAACTCCTCGGGTAGGACCGTCAAGAAATGCAGCAGAGCAGGGACGGTGACAGGATTCTTTCCAAGCTTTTCGATCAATGTTTCGACCGGATTACGCCATGCAGGTAATTGTAGAGCAAGACCTGAGACCGCAAGGCAGAGCTGGATCAGGATCGTACGGGGCCCGGAGTGATAGTGTTCGATAGCAGTCACAAGGGTGTCTCGCAGGGAGAGGAGATTTGCCTCATCTACTTGATGGAGATCGTACGTGACCTACAACACATGAGACTTGCGGTACGCGACTTCAGACAATGGAACGCACCTTCATCCGAAACGTTTGGGCCGCAAACTGCTTCGCCGCTGGTGGCGCATCTGGAGAGAGGAGAAGTACATTGCATGTTGACCATGCTTCCGGCTAGTTGATAATGAGCAAAAGCTAGGTGCGAAGGTGGCTTGAGGCGAAGTACGTACAGAATGCTGGAATTCCTGCAGCCAATTATTCGCACTGTCCAACGAGGTCTTGTCGGGCGCCCGACTAAAGACATCTAAAGCAGAAAGCAATGATTGAATCTCTGCCATCCAAGCGAATCGGGTGTATAGAGCTATAGAGTATGTATATGAAGTCCCAGATGCTGAAAGGTGCAGTCCGACGCGCCACAGAGATTTCGCTAATCAGGATCTGTTTGCCTTTATTGACATTTGGTGGCACACCCTCTATGCAGCTTCCGCTTACTACAGGTCACTCGAGCATATAGCAGAATGTCATCAAAAACCCATCATTAACTGAAAAACTCCATGCAGGACATAATATAGACAAAATCGACTGAGAGACGAGGGGCGACATGGACGCCCGGATATCCATGTTAAAAGGAGTGTGGTTTTATCGTCCGTAAGGCGGTAAGATAGAGGAAGGAGAGGGGAAGCAATGCAGCGGAGATGCCCAGTAAGGGATGAGGTACTGTACGGGGGGTTACAGGACAAGACACCAAGAGAAACTATAATGCACAAAGGCGACTCGAAATCCAGCAACGACAAGCTTACGGTATACGGTCGCTGGCTCAGGTACGGCCTGCTTAAGGACGTATCCAGCGATTCTTCTTCGGCCCAGTCTGGAAAGATGTGTCAGCGATGACCATAGACAACAGCATGTTCCACACTTACGCTGCCTTTTTCAGGTGTAAGTGGCCGACCACTCTCGATTCTGCGCTTCTTGTCCTCGAGGTCAAGGCGCTGCTTCTCGAGCGACTCCTTCATATCCTTGTGCCTGGCGTAAAGCTCTTCTTCGGACTGCGTGAGTTTCGCCTCTTTTTCTTGGACTTTCTGCTGGAAGACCATCTTCATCTCAGCCTCCATCTTCGCGAGCTTGGCCTCATGCATAATACGCTCTTCCTGCATCTTAGCAGCAGGGCTAATGGACGTAAAACGTTAAACCAGTGCGGAAATAGACACACCAGACACTCACTTGACTTCCTGGAAGACCGAAGGATCTTGTGCAATACCCATGCTGAGGAGTTTCTCTGTACGCCAGTTCTCGTAGAGAACGTCGTTGGTGTACTCCCGGAGCTCCTCCATATACGTCCGGATGAGCATCTGCCGCAGTTTAACGAAATCGCAATGGTCCTCGTTGTCGACTTCGACGACACCCCAAGGGTAGGCACGACCCCGGACTTTACGACCATCTGGAGTTTCCACTACCTTATCGGAACCTACAACTGCAAACGGAATCTTGCTCGCTATTTCCTCCGCTTCAGCTATGGCTTCCTCGTCCTCGTTCTCGTACGTTGGCGCCTCGAAGATGTGGATGTTATGGTAGGCAATATCCGCGAGCACCTGTTTGGATTTGTCAGCAATGCTCTCAACTCGCTCTGTATGGAAACTTACACGGGCTTTGAACTCCGCGACCTCTTCGTCCGTCATGGTATCCGCCTTGGCGATGATAGGAATCAGGTTAACTTTGTTGTGAAGCCGGCGCATGAATTCGATGTCAAGGGGCTTTAAGCTTCGTAGGGTCATTACTTGCTTCCGGATATTGAACTAAAAAATGTAGCTTACGAGTGACCAGTGGGCTGGATGAAGTACAGGCAAGCGTGAACGCGGTTGTCAACAATCTTGGCCCTGTTTACACGATTCTCCTGCTCCAGGTAGGAGTCGAACCGGGATTCGATGTTCTCGACAATAGGCTTCCAGCTATAGGATGGTGTTAGTACATGTCAGCAGCTAGGAACAATGGACGTGCCTATCGTCATTGTTAACGAAATCACCGAAACCAGGAGTATCCACCACGGTGAGACGAAGGCGGACACCGTTCTCCTCAATGTCTGTGACAGAGCACGGTTAGGTGGGCGCTAAGGCGGTCACAAATAGCTATTGGCATACCGGCGCTTATGCTCTCGATAGCGACCGTTTTCGGCCGTTCCGCGCTGGGAGGAGGCGGCTCCTTGGGTGCGTACAGCTGTGTCTCAAACAGCGTGTTGACGAGAGTGGACTTGCCAAGACCCGATTCACCTGCAGGTGGCGAGTCGAGGGATTTTAGTCGAATAACCTGATATGCAACATCGACGTGTCTCACGCACCGACAACCATCGCAGTGAACTGGAACCCCTTCCTTACACTCTTCCTATGCACTTGGTTCGGAAGGTTTGCGAAGCCGACATACCCCATTAGCTTTTTCCGCAATACTGGCGAGATGCCAGCGGGACCGGCAGGCGTCGCCAGAGATGGATTGGACCCGTTGGCCATGCCGTTTGGCGAGGGAGAGACATCGCCGTTTGTGCGAGAGGAAGCGTACGAGTCCGTCATCTGTACCAGGACAATGAATGAGGATTAGTCGGCCACGTAGCGACGCTGAGAGCGTACTTTAGTGTAGACTGCGACGGGGGGCAGGAAGGTTGGCTGTCGGCGTTGGCCTTGTTTTGGACCCCGCGCTTCTGTCTGTTTGCGCTCGGTGGCGTTTCCATGCACACCTGGCTTCTCTGTCTGCCTCTTCGACTTGGTAAAATGGAAAATACCTCTATAGCTCTAGGATATCCTTCCTGGATGCACTCACTGACAGCGACTACTATGCTTACCATGATTGGTACTTAGGCTTGAAAGGTGTCGTGGAGCCGATCGTGGCTCTCGAAACATTGTCAGGGCACCATGCTTCAGACGCGCTGCAGCCTTCAGGCAGGCAAACTATTCCTATTTTCAGAGCTAGCTACCATATTTGCGGATATGAATCCTGCAGCCATGCATAGAAGTCATATTCGAGATATCAGTGAACGCGTCCCTGCCGTACCGCCGAAGCTTGCATCCTTCGGTATCACTGGCAGCTTCGGGTTAGAACGCCCACTATATCATATGTAGATATAACAGTGCATTGATACGCAAGCGCTTGAATATTCTCTAATGTTTACGTCGTCTCGTGTCGCAAGCATGCCATCGCTGGGACCCCCTGATGGGTGTCGGGCAGCCGTCAAACAGTCAAAATGAAGAGCAGGGTGTCGCAGCTCCTTCGAAATAAAGTAAAGATAGCAACGCATGACCAGCCGGCACAAGAAATACAGCGAAGTACTCTGTCTAAGCCGTGGAGGCAGCCTGTGGCGGAGCAGACTGGATCTGCCTTGGTGACGGCAGCCATTCCTGTGGGAAGTCTCTAATGGACGGATGCCTGCCTTTCTGTGCTCCTCGCCCACCCTTGTTGGTCTTCTGGGCCTTGGCATCCAGATGTCTCGTATCAAGAGGAATGTCAGCAAATCGTTCATTGTTCTGTGGAAGTGGTGTAAGGTTAGGGCAAGAGATATGCGCTGAGATGGCGGACATACGTTGGCCTCGTCGATCAACCTGTCCAAGGTATCGCTGACCCACTTCAGGTTCATGGCTGGCTTAGGGAAGTCTTCGCATGATATTTTGATATACCCATGGTCCCCGGCGTTTTCAGAGGGCGATATCCCAGCGTCCCGAGGAGGTTCGGGACTCCAGCGCACACCCGCCAGCAACTTCATTTTATGGATAGCGATGTCATTCTTCAAGGGTAGCTTGGACACCGGTACGACTATGCTTCTCTTCACGCTAGCGGGGTGCTCTTCACCTCCATAGGATATGGAGCGAACGACTAGAGGGGTCGCTTCTAATGGGGGAGGGTTGAAGGGTTTCCGGAACGCTGAAACGCGAATGAATGCGATACGAAAGGCCAAATACACAAGACTGACCGACGAGCTTTGGCATTTCATGTTCAATGAGACGCATGTAATATAGGGTCTGCCGCTGCTGCTGCAGAAGGATATGACCAGCGGAGGACGTGTCGTTGGGGATGGGTTCATCCTCGAAGTCTGCTTCGAAGTCAACGTCGAGGCGATCTTCCTCGCGCAGTAAAAATTTGGGCGACCGGCGCGCAACCTGACATAGTACCGAAGCAGAAAAGTGTCTCGAGCTCGAAGCTGCGCGCACCGGCAGCGTACAACCTCTTGGGAGCCGCATCTTGAGCTCGTCTGGAATTTGGCAAGTCCAATGGCGGGATCTACTTAGAGTGACCGTCACCGTCACTCCCTTCACACCACCTTTCATGTTATCACACTTCGCAACTCCAGACGCGCTCGCATGTGAAATCCTAAGTGACATCACTTGCAACCACTGCGAGCTCAAAATGCAAGCCCTTGCAGGGAGTCCTTTGTCTGCACCGTCATGTCTGTCGCCAATGCTAGTCTCAGCATCGTACAAGAATACATATCTACGTCCCAGAAACTCGCGAAGCAAGGCCGGATCCTTCCTCTGGTCTCGCCCTGGCGAGCATACCAAGTGATCCTCCAACTGATCTACATATGGTTGCAAGGGATCATAATTCTTCTGTTCAAACCCGTGAGTGAAATATTTGAAGTCTCTCCAACTGGACTAACCACCGGAGTCCGTTAGACCCCTCCAAAATCTCCCGACCAGCCGACGAAACCGTTGGGTAGAGTGGCTGTGGTCGGTGCTGGGCTGACCGGAATATCATCTGCTGCGTGAGGTCTAGCTAGAACGTCCCTTTCTATTGACTTAATTGACTCTGTGATAGACACGCAATCGCGCACGGCTTCGATGTGGTCATTTACGAGGGTAAGTGCCTCATCGCGTTTGCTTATGACCTACCCTTGACGGTTATGCTTTCAGCTGGAGATCGCCCGGGGGGAATCTGGGCTCATGTGAATAGCACATCAGGTCTCCAACTCAACTCTCTCATCTATCGCTTCCACCCGGCCGTACTGTGGCGTCACGCGTTTCCAAAACGCGACGAAGTCCTCAGTGGTAAGAGGCCATTTATTTAAACGTCCAAAAACGTACCTAAGCTCTTTGACCGTACAGAAATACGGCGTATCTGGAAGGAATATCAGCTCGAGCCGCGGACTCGGTTCAACGTAAGTCATATCTGTCACGAACAAGGACGATAGGAACTTAGTGTTACCCACGAAGACCCGAGTAACGTCTGTCACACGGTCGCCAGCCGACTTTGTAGAGGCCGAGGACCTCGATCCCAAAAATTCGGGGCACGCTCGATGGATCATAAACGATGGTTCGGATGGTCCGTTCGATGCAGTCATTGTTACCATCGGCACCTGCGGGAAACCGCAGAAAGTAGGTTTCCCAGGCATGCCCGATTCTGAAGAGAGTGGGGACAACAGATCCGACAAAAGCGACCAGAAGCGGGAAGGCAAGGAAGACGAACACGAAGGAGAAACGTTCCAAGGTCAGGTCATCCATTCGTCTGAATTGGATGAAGCGGATTTGGAAGGCAAGACCGTCCTGGTAATTGGCAGTGGGGCCAGTGGCGTGGAAGCAGTCGAGACTGCTTTGAGCAAGGGCGCAAGAGATACACTCATGGTCGCCAGGTATGATTATGAATACCGTTAATGTGATATCATCCTCATTCAAGCCGCCTTACAGGGATGACAAGGTGTGTCGGACGACGGTGGTCACCAGCATTCATCTCACCTTTTTCCTGCATTACGCTGGTTGTAGTGGATTATACCAAGGTATTGAGTTTGCATGACTCGTCTTGGGATCACGCGGCTGAGTATTTATAGGAACATAGTATTTGATACCACGCTTTCAGCACAACCATTTGGGCGTGAGACTCCCTTAAGGTAATGCCTGCGTTCTCAGTTGTGGATCATTTCACTGACCCGCGCTCCTTTTTGTTTGTAGCTTCATCTGGGAATGGGTTCTCAAGAAATGGCACTATCGCGGCGTCGAGGACATAGCCCCGCACCATCGCGGAATCTTTGAGGGTACACCTGTCAGCATAGTAGTTGTTGGTTTTCAGCTGGGCATTCCTCTGACCAGGGTTGTAGGTCGTGAATGACGAGTTCCTGAACTACATTCGCACGGGTAGATGTACCTATGTCCGGGGAGATACCTTGCGGCTTACAAATTCTGGCATTTTGGTCAACGTGCGGTCTCGTGAATCTAAGCCGAAAGACCCGGGTGAGAAGAAGGAGTTCAAGGGAGACGTTGTAGTTCTGGCTACTGGTTTCCAGAGGCCAGAGATTGACTTCTTGCCGGAAGACCTCTTCCCCGAGAACTATCAGGTAACATCGAGGCTTCTCTGCGATTGGCTTTCACTGACAGTTCGCTCCAGAGACCCGACCTGTACTTGCAGAACTTCCCAACTGAAGACTGGTCCATCCTCCTCACGAACTCAGCTTATGTAAATGCTATTGGTAAGTTCGGATATGTTTTCTACACTGATACTCTGGCGGACTGACTGGGCACTCTGCAGGAACTGTGTAAGTACTCCTCTTGGCTCGTTTATGTTAGAAGCTCAATCTTGTGCCCCATGCTCCTCTACATATAGCGGACATTTGTGAGTTAATCATTCCTACTGTGAACCTTGTTACTCTTGCTTATCCACTGAATGCTCTAGCCACATCGGTATCTGTACGTCATCGCAGGTCATGCCCCGAGGTCTCCATTGACTTTCATGATGTAGATACCCGCATCCTCTTGACGCTCCTGCTGGACAAGGACGCTAGGCCGGCTCCCAAAGATATGAAACTCTGGGTGGACAACGTCCGATTCGTCAAACGAGGCGCAAAGGGTGGCCCCTTGAGCTTCTTCACTTACATGGAACTCAGTGAGTGGATAAGGCCAGTGTCATCTCAGCTATTCTGACGCGTACTTTCAGCTATCTGGCTACTGTTGTTCCACTTGTTCCGCCCTGATCGTATTCGATGGTATGATGTACCCAATCTGACTGTGCGTTCTAGTCTAATTCAAGAACTTCAGGCTGTTCTTCATCATGCAAGGCTGGGGTGTCGTACCGCAAGAGTATAGACAGTAGAAGTTTAGATATCAAAATTTCTCCCTTGTTTGTATAAAATATTGCTGCGCGGTTGCATTCACGAACACGAAACGCGCATATCTGACCCGTGCATTACTTTACTGAGCATACACAAGATAAGATACCTTCTTTGTATTTCCCCCATGTTCCGCGGAGAACAGCGCGGCACAATCAGTGCCGTAACTTTCATGCAAAGTAGAGTTACACAGCATGCGGCCATAGCATATGGCATAGATGACAAATGCGGTAAAACATGACGATGCAGGAAAGATACAATGACGACCGACAACCCTTAACGGTAACTGATAGACATATCTCGTCAATGGCAAATTTATGACAGGATCAAATGGTACGCACCTCTTCTGCCTGCGAGCACGCGCACCCTGTCCACCGAACTTCTTGGGCTCCATCCGTCTCGGGTCCGCAATGAGTAGTGTCCGGTCATAGGCAACAAGCTTCTTCTTCAACTCCATCGCGCTGTAGGCGTCAACGTACTTGGCGTACCAAGCAACGAGGGCCTTGGCAATCGCTTGCCGGATAGCGTAAATCTGAGAGGTGTGTCCTCCTCCCTTGACACGGACACGGATGTCAACGAGACCAAATGCCTCCTCGCCAACTACAAGGATGGGCTCATAAATCTTGAAGCGGAGGATTTCAGGCTGGACGAGGTTGATGGGTGAGGAGTTGATGCGGATCAAGCCACGGCCCTCCTTGCAGTGCGCGACAGCGGTCGCGGTCTATCCGATGGAGAATGAATCCTGGATAGTCTCTGGAATACTTGTAGAACAGCTATAGCTTACCTTCTTTTTGCCGAACGTCTGAACGGCCTTAGTTGTAGAAGCCATTTTCTTATGTCAAGAGGAAGGGCCGGGGATCGTCGGCTTACTTGAAGGTCTAACGAGAAGGAACGAGTCAGTAGCTGTCGACCAAGCTGGATGATCAAGGTATGGGTATGGGCTGGGCAAGGGTCATCCAAGGTGTCGGGTGTGCATCCATCGCGTAGAGACCAAATTTTCAAAGCTTTCCGCACGAGATGCCGACTGAAGTGCATCTCCGGGACAGCAGCACCCAGTTCAGCAGGTATTAAGCAGCAACTCACCCTCTTGAAGTCGTTGATACCGTCGATGTCGAGCCTGGTGTTTAGAAGCAGATTCTGCTAGACGAAGTCCATGGACCCGGGGGACCGCGCAGCCATTCCCACGATAGGTTTCTTTCCGAACTCCTCAGCTTATACTCGAGTACATAGTTCGACCAACAGCCTGCGACTATGCTGTCGATCTTTGGACATGCATTAGCGCAAGTGAGTCACACCTGGACCTTGTGTCTTGTTCTCGTCAGCGGTGAATATTCTGAGACGGTTGTTTACAGACTTGCCGGCTGGAACGCCGCCAACTAGCTACTGCTGCACTTAGCACGGTGGGACAGGGATCCCAGATCTTACGTCCAGAAGTTATCCCGTATGACCAGTTACAGGGCATCCCTTCTAATGTACCCCTGCAAGGTGTGTGGTGATGTTAAGTTGCCTGCCGCCATTGCCAACGATGTCGCAGCTGTCTCGGTCGTAGACCCAGTATACCTATCCTTGTCATCTCTCCTACACCCTCCAGAAGGCGCGCCGTCGCCAGAGGAACAAATCGTCGTACTAGATCCCACTGTATTCAGGCATCCCATTCGCCGCGACATCCTCCACCTCTGCGTCGTACATTACCTGGACTCCCTCCGGCAGGGCTCGGCGTCCACCAAGACGCGTGCCGAAGTCCGAGGCTCTGGAAGAAAAATCCGACCGCAGAAGGGCAGCGGTAGAGCACGTCTGGGTGACGGCCAGAGTCCTATGCTGCGCGGTGGAGGTATCGCGTTCGGCCCGAAGCCCAGGGATTTCAGCACGAAGCTGCCGCGCAAGGTCATCCAGATGGGTATGCGCGTGGGGTTGAGCGCAAAGGTGAAGGAGCGAGCATTAGGGATTGTGGAGAGCCTGGAGTGGCCCGGGACGAAAACCAGCGAGCTGGCGGCCAGAATTGAGGAGCTCGGCTGGAGAAAGACACTCTTTGTCACCGGCAAAGAGGAGGTGCCCGTGGGGTTAGCCCGGTCCATTTCTAATATCGCTAAGCTGGATGCCACTACCGCGGATGCACTGAAGGTATACGATGTTGTGCGGTGGCCAAGGCTGGTACTGGATACAGCGGCTGTGGATTATTTCGAGCGGACACTGTCAAAAAGGGTTCCTCTCTCTCCGACAGCCCTGTCATAGTAGTCTCGTATGATTTTTACTTCGATAATGCTATATGTCCACTGAAATTGCTGACGGTATGCGGGATGTCCGATCACCTATCTAAAGTATGTACACATATCTACCAAGTACACCTAACGCAGTTCGCTTTTCGCCAGACCAACGTATCATCTACGAGCCTGGATACCGGCTTCTTGTAACGCAGCCTTCACCTCCGCGATTTGGACTACTCCGCGGTGGAAGATTCCCGCAGCCAAAGCGGCCTCAACATCTGTCTGCTCGAACACCTCCACAAAGTGCTCGGCCTTGCCGGCCCCACTGCTTGCCACCACTGGTATTCGGACATTTTGCTTGACCAGTCTGACCAAGGCTAGGTCGAACCCTAGACCAGTACCATCGCGATCGATACTGTTCACTAGAATCTCCCCAGCGCCGAGTTTCTCTACTCCCTGAGCAAGCTGCACAACAGAGAGCGGACGTGCTTCCCGTCCACCTGAGACGGTACATTGGTACCACCACGCCTTCCCCTTCTCCTTCTCCAGCCCATCGGGCTTGCCATAGACAAGTTCCGACTTGTACGGCCCTGGATAGGAGGAGGGGTCGTCGACGTACACGCGCTTGGGGTCGATAGAAACAACGACCGCCTGCCGCCCATATACCCTCGCTATCGTCTCGATAGCGCTTGTCCCGTCGCCTTTCCCGCCACATTCGAGCAGGCGTTCCACAGCGTAAACTGCTTCGCTGCCGATACTGACCTTGTCAGCACCTGCTCGGAAGTATTCCCCGGCCACCTCGAGCGCCGATCGCTTCGTGCCGTCCGGGTCGACTGTGTCTTTTATCCCACCGCCGATGGTGAGGGGAACGAAAACCCGCGCAGCTGCGGCACGCACGACCGCTAGCATTGGCTGGTCATGTAATGGGGAGTGACGGAACGAAGTGATATTGAGGAGACACAACTCATCTGCGCCTGCAGCGAAGTACTGCTCTGCCAAGGCCACGGGCTTGCCGAGGTTGCGCACAGCACCCGCTGTTTTCGCCTGCACGGCGTCTGAAGAAGAGGCAGCAGCAGGTAGGACCTTTTCGCGGACGTCGTATTGGTCGCCTTTTGTGACAACCAAGTCGCCGTCGTCATTTGCGCGGACGTCCATGCAAGCAATGATCCGTTTTGTCAGTCCGTCGCGAGCTCTGGGAGGCCGTAGTCCTCGCGGTACGGCTGTCGGTGCGGACGCCTGTGCAGATTCGGATTCTCTCAGCCATGTATCCAGGATCTTGAGACCTGCGACTCCGGACTTTTCTGGATGGAACTGAACGCCAAAGACGTTGCCTCTGCGCACGGAGGCCACAAAGACCTCCCGGCCGTATTGAGCGGTCGAATGGACCCATTGCGCCGCCTCTAAATTTGACTCGTCGTACTTTGCCCGGTAGGAGTGTACGAAGTAGTAATGGGAGGACTGGTCCATGCCCTCGTAATGCTCTGTGTCTTCTGGGTCCATGAACTCTATAGAGTTCCAGCCCATATGGGGGACGGATTTGTCTTCATTAGAAAATTCCTCAATTGGCGCAGGGACACACCCAAGTCCCCGGACGGACGGTGACTCCGTCGAGGACTGGAAAAGGACCTGCATGCCAATACATATCCCAAAGTAGGGTTTCCCCGAGTCAATGTAGTCGCGTAAAGGTTGCAGCAGGCCCTTTGCCGAAAGATGTTCTATGGCTGTCTCGAATGCGCCTACGCCGGGGAAGACAAGAGTCTGGAAAGGGTCAAGCGGGGGTACTAGAAAGGATAGAGAATACTTACTGTGGCCTTGCGGAAGTCGTCCGGGTGGCTGATCCACTCGAACTCGTGGCCGAGTTTCGTTATCGAGTTGGCGATGGAGTGCACATTGCCTGCGCCGTAGTCGAGCAGGAACAGGCGCACCATGATCGGAGATTGAACGGGAAAGAGAAAGGAGAACCTGGCGCAGGCCTAGGGTATACTACGATCGTGTATCGAGTCATGTCGGTGTTTGTGGCAGTCGGCTTTACAATTTGCGGGAAATTCGGACAGAATCAGAATAGACTCATCGATGGCTCATCCTCACAAATCTTAGAATTCCGAATTTCTGCGCCTTATATAGTACCCCGGCGGGACCTGTGCTGTTTATATCCGCGACTGAAATAATCGCCTGCAATATTCCTCATGACGCCTCCTGTGAACATCCCAATGGCCGCGCCAGGCAGCAGCCAGGTATCTGCCTCCATCTCTCCGAGCTCGGTTTCTTTCCATGATAGGTTCAGGAGCAACTCCCTCGCCCTCAGCAACGGTGGCGTGCGGGTACCTAAGGTTTTGCATCCTGTAGACAATGATGACCTCAAGCTCCTCATTCTCGAGAACATTAGCCAGGAGGCAGTCAAGGCTTTCCGCGCCCACGGCTTCCATGTAGACCACTATACCAGAGCCATGTCCGAGGACGAGCTCGTGGAGAAGATTGGCCAGTACCACGCTATTGGGATACGGAGCAAGACAAAAATCACCGAGCGAGTGATCAAAGCTGCGTCTAAGGTGCGTTCTTACATTCCGACAGCTTCGAAACATCGCTGACTGCCGGACCTGCAGCTCCTCGTAATTGGCTGCTTCTGCATAGGAACAAACCAAGTCGACCTCCCGACCGCAGCCAGAGCCGGAATACCCGTATTCAACTCCCCTTTCTCCAATTCCCGCTCGGTCGCTGAGCTGGTCATAAGCGAAGTCATCGCACTCTCTAGGCAGCTGTTCGAGCGGGCTTACGAGATGCGCACTGGCGTTTGGAACAAGCAGTCGAAAGGCTGCTGGGAAATCCGAGGAAAGACGCTGGGGATTGTCGGCTACGGTCACATCGGTTCGCAGTTGTCGGTCCTCGCCGAGTCCTTCGGCATGCGCGTCCTGTTCCACGATGTCATCCCCCTGATGCCCTTGGGCCAAGCGCGGCAGGTCGACTCGCTGGAGACGCTCCTCGCGGAGTCCGACTTCGTTACGCTTCATGTCCCCGAGCTTCCTGAGACGACGAATATGATCTCGGCCAAGGAGCTCGCGCAGATGAAGAAGGGCGCATACTTAATCAACAATGCTCGGGGGAAGGTGGTCGATATCCCGGCTCTCATTGAGGCGTTGAAGTCCAAGCATCTCGCAGGGGCTGCAGTCGACGTGTACCCGGCCGAACCTGCTTCGAACGGAGCACCCTTCGACGACCAGCTCAACTCTTGGTCTTCGACTCTCCGATCTATCCCCAACGTTATCTTAACGCCACACATCGGTGGGTCCACCGAGGAAGCCCAACGCATGATCGGCGAGGAGGTGTCCACGGCCGTGACGCGATACCTGACCTCCGGCTCGACCCTTGGCGCCGTCAACTTCCCCGAGGTCGACCTGCGTGCCATTACTCCCGACCAGACCAACAACGTGCGCATCTGCCACGTTCACGTTAACCAGCCTGGTGTGCTTCGGCAAGTCAACGACATTCTGTCGCCGTACAACGTCGAAAAGCAGTACTCCGACTCCAAGGGTGACGTCGCGTACCTCATGGCCGATATCGCGGATGTGAGCCCTAGAGACGTCAACAGCTTGCAAGAGAAGATCAACAAAACAAGCGCAAACATCTTGACGCGCTTGCTTGCATAGTGTGCTCGTTTGTGGAGATACGGAAAAAGGCCGAAATGGACGGTTCATCCCCCTATAGTGTATGCATAGACAACCCCACTCAACTGGGGTTCACGCCATTCAACTGGGCATCCGTGTATCACTCTCGATATCTCGCCTTTGTAACTATAGATGTAGAGCTGTCCAGTGCGATTAATGGTACAACGTGGAAGAAGCGATTACTATACTACAACAACATAATGACGAGACGAAAAGCAACAAATAAATGATCAGTCCTCTTCCGGGTCGCCTATACCACTCGCTAAGATCGCAAAGCTGCTCTCTGACTCTGGTAGACACGGAGAATCGTAAATCTTGCATACACGGGTGTTGGCACGGCCCTTCTTCAGTTGCAACCTACGCATAAACGTGTCAGTATAAGGCAGTCCGGGCTACAGTAAATTAACGCACCGGGTAGTGGAGGCATGGGCCATGATATTGCCTCCAATGGGTTTCTTCTCGTTGGCTGTGTATGGATTGGCCGAAGCATCCGGGTTGGACATAACCTGATTTGTCACGACGACGGCCACCCCGAACTGGGCGCAGAGAACTGTGAGTCTAAACGTCATCATTCAGATGGAGGGCACTCACTTCATCAGCCAAACGTTGTAGGGTCCGGAGGAATTTGCCAAGGTGATTTTGCCGGGCAGATAACTCGCCGCGGCCGCTGAAGTCCGTTCGGTAAAGGGCAGTACACGAGTCCACAATAAGCAGGCAGAACCTAGCCCGTTGATGTCAGCATATCGACCAACACGCATATATGCGTCGAGGCTGGGGCGCACCTCGACTCTGACATAAGAGCGCTGGCGCTCGTCAGCAAGGCTTGCTGATGGTCCGCGTTGTACGCTCGTGCGTATGCCACATTGTCCAGCACCTCCTCTCCATTTAGGCCATAGCGCTCAGCGACAGCGAGCAACCGCACCGGGCGGAAGGTGCCCTCTGTGTCTATGTAGAGACACTTGCCCTCCCCGCCACCGAGCGCTACGGGAAGCTGGCAGGTGACGGCAAGTGTATGACATATCTGCGACTTGCCGGTACGGAACTCTCCAAACAGCTCTGTGATGGCGCCGGTCTCGATCCCTCCTATAAGACTCGTGAGGTCATGAACGAGAACGTAATGTACGTGAGGAACCACACTTACCTCCTAGTAAAGTGTCCAGATTCTTCGAGCCAGTCGTAATATGTACAAGTTCTGATCTCCGTGCATGTACTTCCGTTGCGCTCTGGAACCCCAGGGGTATAATCTTCTGTGCTGTAGGCAGGCTGTGAAGGGGAGAATATGACGAATGCTGTGGTTCATTTCATACCTTCAGCGATGATCTTGTCGGCCTTCTGGTCAGAAATACCCTTGATTGTCATCAACTGTTTCTTGGGGGTGTAGGCAACAGACTCGACAGTATGTAGGCCCGCTTCCACGAGCTTCTTGATATCCTGGGGGTGGATGCCGGCTTCCTGAAGCTTGCCGACAAGGAGCGGTCCCGCCATTTGAACATCCTCCTCCTCGTCTGCTTGCGAGAACTGCGAAGGTGCTTGCGACATGTTTATCCACTAGATAACAGGAGCCACGACTGACAGCAGAGAAGTGCACAAAGACAAAATCCAATAACCGTGGAATGTACGCGTATTTACGCGTCGCGGCTGAAGGGCGTGTGACAGTCACGTGCCCGCGGTGCATTGCACAGCCCTATGTCAGGGATGATCATGCAGTGCATGTCAGATACTAAGATACAGTATACTACTGGAGAAAATCAAGAATACATAACTGCAGATTGTCATTTCATCAATGGAGCAAGAATGGGGCCACTAGGAACAATTGCTATGTAGAATTTAAATAATATAATGCAGGCAATTGACCTGGGAGCTCACTTCGAGAGAGCCATAGTATCGACGATTTAACAGAAGCGAGAAGCAAGGAGGGGTACAGCGAGAACTCGATTGGCTACGTATTACAACAAGGGAGATAGAATTGGTGCAGAATATAGTACGAAGAGGGAGGGACGCAGATAAAAAGGAACAAATGTCAAGGCTGGAGATAACGCGGGACCAACATGCGTCCCGCATGAACAGACAGATTGAAACAGGGAGAGACGAATATACAGACATACATTGGTGAACTCCTGGTCTTCATTCGGGCAGCCGCGTTGTTGGGCGGGCATCACATTCTGGCGCATGAGCCGGTTGTGCGGCAGCTATGTCGCCTTTTCCCCTTCGCTTCACTTCCTCACAACACCCCTCATCTTCTTCAACAAACTCGTCTTCCTGCCCAAGGAACCACCCGGCGTCGTGGCATCTCCGCCACGCCCCTCGAAGTAATCACCTGAACCGGATCCAGAAGGAGTCCTGTCCGTGAGCGGCGCAGCAGGGAGGCTCTTCTCCCTATTCACAGAAGTGCTGCCTCTACCCGGCACCTCCGGTACATCGACGTAGACGTAGGGATCAGACCCGTCAAAAGTCGGGGAAATGTCCTTCGGATGACCGTACGCATTGGTACTGTTGCCGGGGGGCTTTGCGAACCGTCCAAGGAAGGAGTTCTGGGAACGATGAGTGGGCCTTTGCGGCGTCGCCCCGTACCCAGTGTAGTTGTTCTCCGTCGAGCTAGTGGGCGAGCCATCTCCACTGGGTACATCTTCGTATCCGACGGGAACATTGGGTGTTTCCCTCATCTTCTTGATGCGCTGCATCAGACTCCTGCTTCGCTTGGGCAGATTAATGCCGCCGGCGCCAGAACCATGACCAGGCGCGGACTGAGGGGACGGCGGATCAGCGGGAAGGTTCTCTGCGGTGTCGGGGACGAAAATAGGCTGAGGAGGGGGAAGAGCGGATCGCTTGTGTGGGTTAGGCGGACGACGAGGGGTACCATCTTGCCGCCCGTCTCTAGGTCCACTGCGTCTGCCCCGAGAAGAATCATTGCCGTGCCTTTCTCGTCCGTTGTAGATGGAGTTGGGGGCAGATTCGTCGTGGCGGCCGTTGCCGCCACCCGCGAAAAACTCTTCATACGGTTCGGGCTCATGGATGCCCCATGCTTCGGCAATCGCATCTACTTTCTTCTTCGGCTGCTCGTAGGGGCTCTCGTAGGGATTGGAAGCAGGGTATGGCGACTCGTACCCGCCGGGCGTGTAGGCATCGTTCAGCGCCTGTTGATCAGCGGGTGGCGTGGAAGTCCAGGCGAGCATAGGGGCCTTGGTGCGGTGGCGGTTACGAGAGGGGGCGCAGGCGTCAAAGGGACCATCGTGATGGAACACTAGAATTGCGTGGATGGATGAGAAATCTGAGGTCTCCGATTTATAGACTGGAAACGTACTCGGCCCAACACCAGAGAAATCCAATCTATCTATGACATCGGCGTGGACTGAGCCCTTCTTGCCAGTGCGGGTGCGCCCAGCTGAGCCCTTGGCCTTGTCGGCTGCAGCTGCAGCTCGGAGAACAGAGTCCTGGGACAGCGAGCGACGTCCCTGAGGGGGAGGACGAGCGTCTCTTGGGGGCCTGTCGATGAGTTCAAACCGGGAAAGCCAGGGCATGGAAGACGGGATGAACGTACGGGACAGCGGTCTGACTCCTGCCCATCCGGGTGCGGGAAGCATGCTCGGGGGTGCGGGCAGCAGGCTCCCTGGCGGTATCAGCCATGTGATATGTGCGATGCTGCGTCGATGAGGCTAGGGGCTGCTGACGAGAGCGCGGTTTGGGCGGCGGGGCCGGCGCAGAGCGAGGAATGGGGTCGATGAAGGGGTCGGAGGTGGATCTGGCGCGCGAGTGGTGGTGGGCGGACTGGTGCACGGTGCGCTGTGATGCCAATGCTGTAGCCATGCCTCAAATACTTGCCGGTCAGCCTAGCAATGCAGCTGTTCTGTTCGTTATCACCCTCTCGGTTCCCACGTCGGTGTATCAGGCAACAGTCCGGTCGCTGCCTTCGCAGAGCACCTGGAACAACGCTGTCGAATGTCGTCGACAGACAGCCAGCAAGGGTGTGGAAATCGATAGAGCGAAAGAGAATCGAGTGCTATAAAAGCCTCGCTGACGCGGGCTGCAACGACGGCCAGATTACATATGAGGCCAGAACGCTCACTCCAACAGGGCCCACTTGCAGGGTCCCCGGGCCCGGTCCGCAGCCCCCGTTTTCCCCGCAGTTCGCCGGCTGATTCCTTCCCCCGGTCCCCGGAGTATCCGGCTCTTCCAATGTGGCTGCTGCGCCTGTTGCCTCACCACGCTTGCCATGGGTCGTCCGGTCACTGTATGGACGCGCGAGCAGGTCGCCGCTCGCATCCTCGAGGGCGAAAACCTCGTCATCTATCGCGGCAAACTCATCCGCATTCCCAATTCCTGGCTCACGGCCCATCCCGGTGGTTCCCTTGCCATCCTTCACTTCGTGGGTCGCGACGCGACGGACGAGATTGAAGCGTATCATTATGAGGACACGCTCAAGTCGATCAGCAAATACGCCGTCGGGACCGTCGAGATAGGTGAGGAGGGATGGACACCTCTCGTCCCTCCTGTCATGGTGGGATGGGTCAGAAAGGTGTCCAGTGATGGGAAATTGGGATGGCACAACGAGGCCGCGGCCATACATAAAACGGACCACACTCAGTCTGCACCCGCGTCCCAGATTCTGCTTGTGGAGAAAACAGATGCTGTCTCTGAAAAGGAACAGGCCCCCAGTCTGTCCACTATTTCTCCTCCTCCGACGCCCTTGAGTCCGAAAGTGCAAGCCAGACATTCGGCTGCCTACAAGGAACTCCACGCCCGCATCGTAGATGCTGGCCTTTACGAGACACCCTTCGTGACGGGATATGGCCCTGACTTCCTCCGGTATATCTTGTTCGCTACTCTGTCGGCCATTGCGTATAGGTACAACTGGCTGACCGCGAGCGCGTTCTTCCTTGGCCTGTTCTGGCATCAACTGGGATTCTTTGTTCACGACTTGGGTCACACCGGCGTTACGCATAACTGGCTCTGGGACCGCCTGATCGCCATCCTCGTTGCAGATTACTGCGGCGGGTTAAGTATCGGCTGGTGGGTTGATGTTAGTATTCCTACCCTGATCAGCAATGTTCTCGTCCTCATAGTTTTGATCAACAGAACCATAATATACACCATTGTGAGCAAAGATGAGTTACCCGCGGTGAGTCAAAATGCTGATGCTAGCTGGTGAATCGAAGTGGTCACCAATCATCCTACTCAGTAAGCGTATGCGTCATCCGATGGTATGCCAGACCTGACAGTGCACCGCTCAGTGATCCTGACATCCAACATCTGCCGTTCTTCGCTTGTTCACCGGCGTTCCTCGACTCGCTGTATTCCTCTTACTACAAGCATGTCTTTCCGTTCGACGCCTTCTCACGTATCGTGATCCCTATACAGCACAAGATCTTCTACGTGATCATGAGCCTCGCGCGGTTTAACCTGTATCGTCTATCCTACACGTTCTTGTGGAAACTGAGGAACGACAAGAGACGTATCAGAGGAGGGCGGTGGACTTGGCGCTTGGAGGTTATCGGCATTTGCGTATTCTGGTGGTGGTTCGGCCACGTACTCATGGGATGCGGGACTTGGAAGAATGCGTTGTGGTTCCTGCTGGTCAGCAATGTGACGGCAAGCCCGTTGCATGTCCAGGTATGTGGTGCTCGTCTTGTGCGATGAGTGCTGTGTCTGACCGCATCCAGATCGTACTATCCCATTACTCGCGGTCCACCGAAGATCTGGGCCTCGTGGAATCATTCGTCCATCGTCAATTGCGCACCACGACGGACGTCATCTGCCCGGAATCCGTTGGCTGGATTCACGGAGGTCTGCACCTACAGGTTACACATCACCTTTTCCCGCGGTTGCCGAGACACAACCTGAAAAAGGCTAGCTTCCTTGTGAAGGAATTCGCTAAGGAGCAAGGGCTGGAGTACGCGGAGTTTGGTTTCGTGGAGGGAAATGCGGAAGTCAGAGGGGCGTTGAGGAGCGTGGCTGAGCAAGTTAAGATCATCGGGATGGTGGCGGAAGGAGAGATCAGGGAAGTAATGGAGCAGAGGAAGATCTAAATCGTTTCAAGCAACTTCCGATACTGCGCAGGACTGCGCAGACTAGCGTGCTTCATAGAGACGGCGCCTTACATGACCAGTACCATTACGCCAATAGATACACTTATCACATCTGCTTATGCGACGTGGATCCTCTGATAGCATAGCAAGAGGCATAACATGGACCATAATCCTGAGTGACGTCGCACCCAGTCTTTTGGAGGATACATGAGACAACATGACCGACAGAACAAAGAAGAAAGGGTGGGGTGAACGCAGTACAAGATTACTTCTTCTTGTTGGCCTCCTCCTCGTCTCTCTGCAGAACGAATAAACATATATATATAACACAAACAGGAAAAGGAACGGACCTTGGCGGCGTTCGCCTTACGTTTACCCTCGTGTCTCTGGAGAGCCCATGACTCACGCAGAGTCTTGTAGGCCTCGAACTCACGCTCCTCACCAGTGATTTTGCGGGGAGCCTCGTGCTCATAGGGGGTGGGAAGGGGGAGGGCAGCGCGGGTAGTCGGGGCTTTAAGGTCGTCGCCCTGATGAATGCCAGTCAGTAAGAGCTGTCCCGTGCTTGCCTTGAAGCATATAAAAACATACAGTCGAGTCACCCTTCTTAGGCTTCTTGGCGTTCTTGGGGAAGACGATGAGCTTCTCCTTGTACGCCTGCAACCGCTGCACGTTCAAGGCCTTGCCCTCCTCACTCAGGTTTCTCCGGCGGTGGTCAACGATGATACCGATACCCCGGGCCTCCTTACGCCCAATGCCAGCCTCCTTCAACTCAGCGAGAGTGAAGCCGCGGCCCTCGCGCAGTTTCCTGTTGTAGCGTACAGTCTGACCACGGACAGCGGGGCGGAGGGGAGCCAAGGGGCGGACACCAAGGGCAGCAGCCTTAGTCTTGCGGGCATTGCGTCGGCGGAGCTTGCGGCCGGGTTGGTTGAACCATGTACGGACACGGCGCTGCCAGTCCTTCCTGAAGTGGTTGTCGTGGAGAACTGATTCCCTAGTCAATACCTAGGCGAATCATAGGATTGTTATGACGAACCGTTGTTGTGCCGGAAACCCATGGCTTAGTCTGTGGAATGTACGCCGTTAGCCCTGTGTCGCAGTATACACGAGAGACGATGAGAGGCCGGGCTACATCCAGAGTACAACAGGCCCATCCACCCCCTTACGCCGCCGATTTCTCTCAAACGCAGCATCCAGGCGAGACCAGACGTGCTCCTAGCATACGATTGGCATAGTTTAACAAACTCACCTTGAGGAGAGGATTTCTCGACCGTGCTTGCGGACTGGATGTCTTTGTCGGTCGTCCTACAGCAATCTGGCGTTTCTGCTTCGCGTGGGCGCCACGTGCACTTACCGTTTCGGGATTCGATCTGTCCCAATTGATGGCCACGAGTGGCACTTCTATCCGCGACCTCGTCATGAACGCCCGCGATATTGCATAGAAAAGATAGCTTGCTCAGACTCTTTGTCGGGTACATTCAAGCCTTCGTTCTCTGGCTGCTATGCAAACGACGAAATATCCTTCGCACGTCGTGGCCACGGGCTACGAGTGTATCACCTGCCTCCGACTCGCCGTCTCCCGTAACGAAATTGGCTAGGCGATCTGACACGAGGTCCTCGATATTGATATCGTTGTACCTTCCCCAGCTAGCAGTACTCGGTGCTCCCCATCGATAGCTGGCGTGTCCCTGGATTATGTGTACTGAGGATGGCTTGCAATATAGTTATCTGTGTGGGTGTGCCTCGCACTCCAAACGACTTCTCACAGTGGTGCCAGTATCGGACTTCGATACCGGTTTGTACGGAGACGCTTGAAAAAGGGAAGCGAACAACGTGCACATCGCAATCAATAAATACAGTGTCGCCTCGCTTGATACTACCCAACGAGCGACCACGGAGTTCAGGTCCCACAGCCCTTCATTCACACCTACGACATGTCTCCACGACGCCTTAACCCTCCGTTTCGTGCTGAACATATAGGTTCCTTGCTTAGGCCTTCGGATTTGTTCGATAAACGCCAGAAGTTCGAAGCAGGTCAGTGTACGCAGGAAGAACTGAAAGCTGCCGAAGATGCAGCGATAGAGAAAGTGGTACAATCGCAGCAAGAGGTTGGTATCAAGGCAATCACTGATGGGGAGCTGAGAAGGTGCTTTCTCTTGTCCTGTTATATAGCTCACGATTGATACTGTCCGCAGGGGATTTTTCTTCGAAGGCGTGTTCGACAAACTGGAAGGGATGACCTTCATCCCGAACCGTGAGTACATGCCATGCATCACTGCATCTTTCTGAACCTGTAGCTCGAGCGTAGGGCCTCTTACCGAGTTTAAGGTATGTTTTCCGAGATGTTGTGCGTCTCCTGGATAGTCAAGAGAGTACACGCAGCCATATGTTCCGTTTATCTCAATGCTCACTGCTGCTGGCATGAAAGATTTTCCGACTGTCTATTGCACGGTATCCTGGTCTAATAGTCACCGTTGCACTATCCTTCCTAATTTGAATATCAGGGGAAAATCAGACGAACTAAACCTTGGTATGCGGAGCAGTTCATGGCCTTAAGGAGCCTTGTTCCTCAGGAGGTAGCTAATGCCTATACTTGGTCTCTTGGCCGAGCTATTCCCGTTTCTTACCTTGGGAAATCCCGTTCTTAGGACATCAAGAACTTGAAGATCACGATGTGTCCTCCAACTTGGTTCCATCAACGCCACGGATCTGACCTTACCTACGATTTATCCGTGTACAACAGCGACGGTGTGTACATAAGTTTGATCGGCGTTGACCTTTTCTCAGAAGGATGCTCTCACAGAGGAATACTTCAATGACCTCGCAAAGGCCTATCAAGAAGAGATCCAAGATCTGTATCGTCTCGGGTGCAGTAAGTCTGGTCCTTGGTTGGCTGCACCCTGGATGGTCCCGTAAAATTGGAGGAAGCTCTGATCGCCGTGCCTCAATACAGGAAACATCCAATTCGACGATGCGACTTTCTGCTTTTTCTGCGATGAGCGCATGGTGTCTGGTATGAAGGAGGCTGGGGATGACTTCGACTACTTGCTCGACACCTACATTAAAGCCATAAATTCTTGCCTCAAAGAAAGGCCGGTAGGTATGACAGTAGGAGTGCACATGTGCCGCGGAAATTTCAAGGTAGGCTCAAATTGCTATCATTTATCACCTGAGCTGAAGATACGCTCAGGGTGGGCTACATTATGCCGAGGGAGGCTACGCCCGGATTGCCGAGAAGGTCTTCACTGGCCTCGACGTGGACTGCTTTTATGTGTGATATGTTATGCAACAAGACCATCCATTCCCATGCTTATGTGAACATTCACTGTTGTAGCTGGAATATGATACTGAACGTGCTGGCGATTTCGGTCCTCTGAAGTACCTACCACTGGATAAGGTGGCGGTCCTCGGTCTTGTTACGACGAAGAGTCCTGAGGTGAGCCTGCCTCCAAGACCCTCCATTGGAGAATCTCAACCCCAGTTCCAGCTGGAGTCCAAGGAGGCCTTAAAAAGACGCATTCACGAAGCTGCCCAAATAATCTCGAAGGAAGGTATTCCAACTCGGTCGAGAGAGACGGCTCTTGACCAGTAAGTTCAGACTTCTTGGATTCTCTTTGAGCCGCCTTCTCATGTGATAACGGGTCTCCGTCTGATTCAAGGTTATGCATCAGCCCGCAATGTGGCTTCGCTTCCGTCTGGGAAGGAAATCCTTTGACAGAAAAGGTGAATATCTACGCGTGGCCTTTGCTACTGACGTTACTGAGGAATTGTTCACATAGGACCAGTGGGAGAAGTTGCGGCTTGTGGTGGATACGGCAAAGGAGGTGTGGGGTGTAACGGCTTGAGGCTCAGTAGCATTCGCGATCGTATAGTCAGCAGAAGACACCAGCCCGAAAGTGTCTAGTCCCGGTATATTACCGACAATAGGATCTATCTGACGTTTGACATCACCATATACCTACTTCCTTCCTGGTGGCCGTGCCGCATCTGCCACGCTCTACTGAGATGTAAACTTAGCCTGTGTGAAGACAGCCGCCTTCTTTCCGTCTTACAGCCATTCGCCGGGGATCTACAGACACATGGCGGGGTTAGTCAAGCCAGTCCTAACAACGTAGGCGAGATGATTGGGCTGCGTAATACGTTCAGGTAGGGCAGCATTAAAGGATCCCGTACGCAGGGTGCAGGATAACAGCATTCCGGAAGGTCACCTGGATGTACTCATGCTCTCGATTTGATTGACTGACTAACTATGAGGACTAGTCCCCCTGGGTTTGGGAGTGTTCCGATAAGCTATTTCCGCGAATAGTTGAGTCCATGTCACAAGTATGTCTCCCGACTTGCTCATGACGCCCTTTGGGGTCAGAAGTTCACCTATAGTCGGCCATCCATTTGGAAGCAGAACTACAGAGCCTGGGACAGTGGCGGCCCATTTGGCCACCTGATCGAAATGATATTCGGAGGCTGCAGTGCTGTTTTGCCAGCTGCCATACCCGACGCGGCACAGGGCCCATGGTGAACCGTTTATCCACAATTTAGAGATCGGCCGTTGCGCATATGGGTGGCACCTTAAAACCCGGTAGTTAGCTCCTCTGTGTCTGAAATCACTCCCTGAAATCGCTCATTATGTCCTCCAGCTTGAAGCTCCATCCCCCGTTCCGCGCTGACCATATTGGTTCACTGAAGCGACCGGACTACCTGTTGGCGAAGCGGGCTGAATACGATGCCGGGAAATGCACCGCCCAGGACCTGAAACCCCTGGAGGACAAGGCGATCAATGACATCGTACAGATGCAGAGGGAGGTAGGCATCAAGTCGATTACCGACGGGGAGTTTAGGAGGTGAGATGTGATGGCAATGAGTAAGGCTGGAATTCACTTCGCAATGATCCAGACACATGTTCTTTGACGGCGTATTCGACAACTTGGAAGGAATGAAGTACATCCCTGACGGTGAGTATTGATGGATCCGTCTTCACCAAGACTAATGACTGTTTATAGTGCCTCTGCACATGTTCATGGTGGGCCCTCATGATAGTCCCCGTCGTCTTGATCTGACACCATTCCTTTAGGACTATGTTCCGGATGTCCCTGCATTCAAGAAACTTGCAGAGGGCAAGGGCGGAACTTCGCACATCTGCGTGGTGCGTCCACTACTTTGGTACCGTATCGTCTCGAATTTAATCTCCCGTCGAATTTCAGGGAAAGCTCAGACGGACAAAACCTTTCTACAAGGATCAGTTCGAATACTTGAAGTCCATTACGAAGCCCGAGGTGCGTTATTCTCAGGATGTTCCAAGTATCGAGCTCTGAATGTCAAGCGTCGGTTAATAGGAGCACCGAAACCTCAAAATCACCGTTTGTGCTCCGGAGTGGTTCCATTTACGGCACGGTCCATATGCGTACGACAAGAACGTGTATTCCAACGACGGTTAGTCTGAGGGGACAGGGTTGAAAGGAAGCGCTGGTCCTCTGACAATCAGAAACTCACGCAGACGAATATTTCGCCGACATCGCCCAGGCTTACAGGGAGGAAATCAAGGATTTATATGCTCTCGGCTGCCGTGAGTACGCTATTAAAGACAAAGTATCATCAGTGTTCTGACACGCGGTTACTGCTCCTTTTGCTTAACAGGGAACATCCAATTTGACGATCCTCTTCTGTGTTATTTCTGCGCTGAGTCCATGATCAAGGGGATGACCGAAGCTGGCGTTGACCACGAAGCTCTTCTTAACACATATGTGCGGGTCTACAACGATTGCCTAAGGGATCGGCCTGCGGACATGACCATCGGGCTACATTTATGTCGAGGTAACTTCAGGGTGAGTAAGCCGCTCAACTCTGATCGTGAATTTGATTACTATTTGCCTGACCCGCATACAGGATGGTAGGCACTTCAGTGAAGGCGGATACGACCGCATTGCTGTCAAACTCTTCAATGAGATCGACGTGGATTGCTATTATGTGAGCTGGTGTCGGACCCTAAAATTGTTCGCGTCCCGAGTGCTTAGTACAAAACTTTTAGCTTGAATACGATACCGAACGCGCGGGTACTTTCGAGCCCCTGAAGTTCTTGCCCAAGAATAAAGTGGTTATCCTCGGGTTGATCACTTCAAAGTTCCCGCAGGTGAGTACATCAGGCTCGATTTATAGCTCAGCGGTTGAGACTTGGGTGTTGCCTCGCAGCTGGAAGATAAAGAAGAATTGAAAAAGCGAGTGCACGAAGCTGCCGTGACCATTGCGGAAGGCACCGAGAAGCGGTCGAAGGAGGAGGCTTTGAACCAGTGAGTTTTCCGTCTCTGAAGCGCTGAGAGTTGCGCCTTGACACTGGCGTTTCTGTCAGGCTCTGCATCAGTCCACAGTGCGGATTTGCTTCGCACGCCGAAGGGAATCGCGTCAGCTCTGAGGACATGAGGAAGAAACTTACGCTGACGGTGGAGACTGCCAAGGAGATCTGGTCGGACGTGTAAGCTTGCAAGTGGACAATGGTGGTCTATTTAGCCGCGGGTTGATGAGGGCGTGTATTACTCGGATTTTCAACAAATCCTTACCATTCTATGCATACCCAACACAATTACTATGTATCGAGTAGTTTCCTATCTCAACATTGGATATTCGCCGTTCGACGGTCGCTCTTTCTTAATATTGACAAGAACCAGAGCGACACGACAGTTACCCAGTCGTAAAGCACCTTCACTCCGTTATCTCCTGCTGAAAATAGAACCGATCTATTGGTAGCATAATTCTATGAATACCATCTCACCATAGTATCGGCGTCCAGGAAACACATATAGTATCCGGATCTTGCAGTTGAGAGAAAGGACATCCGACAGTGGGGTACGGTTGACCAGGAGTGTCAGGTCTATTTTGCATTTGCACTTCGCACTTGCGTTTGGCTGAGGGCACGCCGTGAGTTCGAATCCCGCTGAGAGCAACGGGCAAGGGGCCGTGGGAACGTCCCGGATACTGCCGTACCCCTGTTGTCACTGTGCTCGACGTTGCCCGACGCGTTGTCGACGCTGTTGTCGGCGATGTCGACAAATGTTAAGCGATGAATATTCCTAAAAATACATGGAAAAAATTGGTTCCTTCTGAGCTTATTGTACCAACCTATTTAATATCAATTATTCTGTTCATTTGAGGAGCTATGCGAGAAGTCGTTGCACAATCAATGTTGCGAGTCAAGAGGTGCGTTCAATATAAAGACAAACTCTACAATTGAGATAGGGAGCATTGACGTGCGCGCCAATGTCAATGAAACTAATCCATATCCGACGCCGTTGCGCATTCCCCCTATACTACTAGTAACGCGTCGCGGCGAATTGCAAGGGAGCAAACACACGCATGTTCGACGGTCCCGACCTGCTACCGCATTAGGTAGTCGGCAAGTGTGGGAAGGAAATTGTGGCGTCTGCCACACACCCTTGGCCAGCCTTGCGGGCTTCAGCAACATGTGTGCTCTGTTAGCTGCAAATGCTGCATGGGCAGGAGATGAGTACAAATAGCGGCAGAATAAATGCGGTGGTGTGGTATCTGTGACGCGACCCACGATGAACTTCAACAAGACAAATCTAATATGGCCACACTATCCAGCACACTCTTCGAGGGCAAACTTTCATACAACACCTATACATTTCTAGACATTTACACCCTAATAGTTGCAAATTTATGCCTGTTCAGAAGGATTGCAATTTTTTCAGTATTTGTTTGGGAGTTTCAGCACAACCTTCGTCGACATCGTCGACAACGCGTCGGGCAACGTCGAGCACAGTGACAACAGGGGTACGGCAGTATCCGGGACGTTCCCACGGCCCCTTGCCCGTTGCTCTCAGCGGGATTCGAACTCACGGCGTGCCCTCAGCCAAACGCAAGTGCGAAGTGCCAATGCAAGATAGACCTGACACTCCTGGTCAACCGTAGTGGGGACATCAAAGTACTACTTCTGACCCCAACTCAGACTAACATAAACTTTCGACCAATGGAATGCAATAGGACGCGCTAGGAAGCGAGGG